>NW_016875980.1:0-1434 GCF_001698545.2 Rhinopithecus bieti
GATTTTTTTGAATTTCCAGCTTTTCTGCCCTGCTTTTTCCCCATCTTTGTGGTTTTATCTGCCTTTAGTCTTGGTGATGGTGACTTACTGATGGGGTCTTGGTGTGGGTGTCCTTTCTGTTTGTTAGGAAACTCAGTTGCAGGTCTGTTGGAGTTTGCTTGATGTCTACTTCAGACCCTGTTTGTCTGGGTGTCAGCAGCAGAGGCTGCAGAAGATAGAATATTGCTGAACGGCAAGAGTTGCTGTCTGATTCTTGCTCTGGAAGATTCGTCCCAGAGGTGTACCCAGGCTTGTGAGGAGTGAGGTGTCAGTCTGCACCTAGTGGGGGATGTCTCCCAGTTAGGCTACTCAGGGTCAGGGACCTACTTGAGCAGGCAGTCTGTCTGTTCTCAGATCTGTACCTCCGTGCTGGGAAAACCACTGCTCTCTTCAAAGCTGTCAGACAGGGACATTCACGTCTGCAGAGGTTTCTGCTGCTTTTTGTTTAGCTATGCGCTGTCCTCAGAGGTGGAGTCTACAGAGGCAGGCAGGCCTCCTTGAGCTGTGGTGGGCTCCATCCAATTCGAGTTTCCCAGAGACTTTGATTACCTACTTAAGCCTGGGCATTGGCGGACGCCTCTACCCCAGCCTCGCTGCCACCTTGCAGTTAGATCTCAGGCTGCTGTGCTAGCAATGAGGGAGGCTCCGTGGGTGTGGGACCCTCTGGGCCAGTGTGGGATATAATCTCCTGGTGTGGCGTTTGCTAACACCCTTGGTAAAGCACAGTATTAAGGTGTGAGTTACCCGATTTTCCATGTGTTGTGCGTCTCAGTTTCTCTTGGCTAGGAAAAGGAATTCCCTTCCCCCTTGCACTTCCCAGATGAGGCAATGCTGCGCCCTGCTTCAGTTCTCGCTGGTTGGGCTGCACCGGTGACAATGGCTATACTGCCAAAGGTAATTTATAGATTCAATGCCATTCCCATTATGCTACCAATGACTTTAGTCACAGAATAGGAAAAAAATGTTCTAAAGTTCATATGGAACCAAAAAAGACCCCACATTACCAAGACAATCCTAAACCAAAAGAACAAAGCTGGAGGCATCATGCTACCTGACTTCAAACTATACTACAAGGCTACAGTAACCAAAACAGCATGGTACTGGTACTAAAACAGAGATATAGACCAATGGAACAGAATAGAGCCCTCAGAAATAATACACACATCTACATCCATCTGATCTTTTAGAAACCTGAGAGAAACAAGAAATGGGGAAAGGATTCCCTATTTAATAAATGGTGCTGGGAAAATTGGCTAGCCATAATTAGAAAGCTGAAACTGGATCCTTTCCTTACTCCTTATACGAAAATTAATTCAAAAAGGATTAGAGACTTCAATGTTGGACCTAAAACCATAAAAACTGTAGAAGAAAACCTAGGTAATATCATTCAGGACA
>NW_016875981.1:0-1433 GCF_001698545.2 Rhinopithecus bieti
CCAAGAGAAGAATGTGGCCTCTGCTAGAGTCCCCAAAAAGGATTAATTATCTTAAAGAAAAAGCCCCAAAATAATAATCTTTGGGATCAAAAGAATTCTACCATCAGCCTCATATAAGTGGAACACAATGTAGGAAGCTCTTTTCTCAACCTGCTTTCTCTACTCCCAGATTCAAGTAAAGCCACAACCACCGACGCAATTTACAAGGCCCAGTGCAAAACAAAAATGTGGGGTCTCTTGTTAAAAAATTATTAAGACGTTCAAAACAGCAGCAGCAAACATTCAACCAAATTCAGGGTCCTTCTGAATGCGACGTCCTGTGTGACCAGCAGGAATCCCACACTTGCAAAACCTGCCCTGGTTGACACATTCTATTAGATTGGTGCAAAAGTAATTGCGGGTTTTGTCATTACAATAGCAAAACCCGCAATTACTTTTGCACCAACCTATATCATCAATCATGCTGTGGGATAAAGACGCAAGATTAAAGGCTTCCTACCAGCCTCCTCTCCTGTGCCAGCCTAAAGGGGTCAGAAAGGAGGAAAGTAGTGCCTTTCTAACATAATCAACATTCTGCTTGGGAACCTCGAGGCTGGCTACTTTTTTCCACATTCAAATAGTCCACACTCCATAACAACACTTTGTTCTCTTGATCTTTCTCTACAAGTCTACAGAGCTAGATTTCAAGTTTTTTGAAGGCTTATAAACACTGGCTTCTGACTTTTCTGTCCACTACTCTATCCTCCATCTCTAGAGTGCACAGTGTAGGTGCTTAGTGACTATCTGCTACGTTTAAGGGAGGTGCTGCTGTTGTACGTAGGCTGGTTGACTGATGGAAAGGTGACACTATGAAGAAGCATCAGTCTGCGAATACAGAGCAAGGAGGCAGTTATCCAGGAAAAATTAGCAGCAAACCACCAAGGAAGGATTAAATTAAATTTTAAAAAGCACAAGTCAAGAATGTGCACCAAATGTGTACCAAATGAAAAAAAAGTTTAAGTTTGACACTAAAAAAAAGAACATATAATTTTCAAGCACTTATAACTTGACATTGTTAGAATTCTTCATGATATGAATGTCAAAACAAAAAAAGTTATTATTTGTACAATTAAGCTCTGCTTTCTATCAGCACCTGCAGTAATCGCCCATGAACACAGTCTGTACTAAATCAGTGTTCGTTGTACACCAACAACTATTTTAAAGTCTTCAGAAAGATAGAAAATGATCAGCTTTGGCCCTTACCCTTTAAGAAAGATAAGTACAAAACCATGAAGAGCTTTAACTATAATCACTTAAAAGACTTTGTAATTCATTATTTTAGGGCTCAATAATAAAGGCTAAAATTATTATAGTAGCTATACTCCAACGTAACATGTTACCTGTCTTGAGCAGATCAGTGCTGCCATAACACACATGTGTGGTGTCAAGAAGAA
>NW_016875982.1:0-753 GCF_001698545.2 Rhinopithecus bieti
GTTAACAGGGGATTACAGCTGAAAGAACTGCAAGAATTTATGTAAGACTCTAGGGAAACCCAAAGGCAACAGGGGATGCAAAAACAAGGACACTAGAGGAAATTTTAGCCTCTGACATTTATAGCTACAGCAAACAAGAAACACAGCCTTGCTCCTTAGTCAGATAAATATAAAACTTCACAGTAAAAGCCTATTTACCTCAGTTCCTCTCACCTCATGCATGTTTGGCTTTCAACAGAAAATTAAAGATGGGAGATCAAACATTTCTGCAGCAGAATGCCTCCATCAGTCACTTGCCTGCCTGTGGAATTTTGGAAGCCCCATGGCCTTCCTTTATTCCATTCCATCTCTGCCCCTTAGAGTCAAGGCTGCCATGTTTCTATTGCTATCAGAGTCTCAAAACCTTTGTCTCCTGCATAATTCTTGGGGTTTCTGCCAACAGACAAACGGGCCTTCCACAGATCTTTCCTTGGTAACCCCATCTCTATTTCTGGCTTCTGCTGAGATGGTGGAGTGGTTCCGTGAGTCACATGTCCAATCTCTTTAGCAAAATGTTATCCAGCCACACCCTTGGTCCTCTTTCCAGAGTACACTTTCTAACGGTGAGTTTCCTGATTTTTGTAGTCTTTGTAATCTGGACATCCTGAGAGCCCCTAAATCATTAAGTGCCAGCTCCTTTCTGCTTGACTGTTCTTTACTCAATGTACCTTTTTCCTCTCACAGTTCCTACTAGCAACAAGCAGGTGCACCTTT
>NW_016875983.1:0-1312 GCF_001698545.2 Rhinopithecus bieti
CAGCTGTCTGACCTGGAAGAGGGAATCCCAGGCAAACGTGGCTGCCCCAGCACCTCAGGACACCGAACTGACAGCAGCAGCATGCTGGCTTCCCATCTCTCCAGTCCTGCTGCTGCCTCCTGGCCCGGCAGCCCCAGGATTGTCTCCTACAACCACACCTCTCCCATTAGTACCAGCCGCCCTCTCTGCAGCCATTGCCCCGGGATGACCGGGCAGGGAGCTCAGCCTCCTGTAGGGTCAGGTAATTTTAATTAGATTTGCCTGCCTGGGGCAGCCTGGCTGCTCCAAAGCACATCGGGGAGTCGGCGTTTCATGTCAATAAATGTAACCAGACCCTTTCCATTCAGATGAGTGCCCCACACCGGCTTTTGGGAGCCCCCATCATGGCCCCTCCTAGAACCACAGATGAAGGAAGGGTGAGGGTGGCCCCTCCCTGCCTAGGGCCCTGCTGGGTGGCAGAGGGACAGTGTGACAAAGGGGAGGGAGCCTGCCAGTGCCCAGGAGGTTTTATTTGTGTATGAGGATGTGTTAATGAAATGTACTAGTTCCCTTCTGATGTGGAAGCTGTGGGGTGGGGGACAGAGGGCAGCGTCTGTCTTTAATTGGATCATACCAGAGCATCATCTGGACTAATCAGCAAAGCAACCGGGGCTCCCGCTCAGATTAATGATTGCAGTCTAATCCGAGCAGATCCCATGATTGGATACACATCGCGGGTAATTGTGTTTGTGGCCCAGGAGCAGCACTGAGAGAGGGTCCAAAGAGGGGAGGCCAGTGGAGTGAGGGACAACAGGTTTGAACCTCCCAAACCTCAGTTCTCTCCTTCCCCAGCCCCCACCTCAACCCTGGGGTTTTCTCCCAAAGAAGTTCAAGCTTAGCTTGAGCCACAGTACCCATCTGCCCATGCTGGTGATGGGTTCGATGTTAGGTGCTGCCTAAATCGGGGGATTAGCTTGCCAGCAGTGCACAGGCAGGGCCAAAAGGGTGAGGTTAATCCAGCTTTCCCTCACCCTCCTCCCCTCCAGTCTCCTTCGTTCCCCTTTGAAGTGAGTGGGTTCCCATGGAAACCATGGTGTCCTGAGGAGCGGAAGAGGGGCAGGAGCTAGGCCTGGCCAGGTGCTGGTGGGGGAGGAGGTTGGCTTTCCAAAGACTGCTCTGCTAAACCTCTCTGAGAACCAGGGACGTGGAGGTGCTAAAGTTGTTGCCCATTATTGATAAGGAAAAGCTGGGCTGGAGGCATGAGCTGTAAGAAGACAGTGAGGGCAGTGGTGCTTTGCCTTTCCATTAGGAACCCAGAGAGTGGAGCTGCTGG
>NW_016875984.1:0-1010 GCF_001698545.2 Rhinopithecus bieti
TTTCTTTACAAACAAAACCAAAAGCAAACAGACAACAAACCTGACCTCCCCTCTGGCTCCCGTCCAACATTCTTACTGGCTTCTCTTCCATTCTTTTCTATAGTGTAGCCCATCCTTAGGCTCTCCCCTTCCGCATCTCTGATTCCTGAATTCCCTTCCTGGGTCTCTCTCCTTTTCCTACCACCACTTCTCCCCTCTGACTTCCTGAGCTAATTATCAAGCGTTTTATAACAGAAAACTCATTGCATTTTTTAGATCTGTCCTTGAAAGATGACACTCATATTTTATTCTTTTCTTGAATGTCTCTGATACCTTTAGTTCTGAAGAACCCCGAAGTTTTGGTTGATTCTCTTTCTTCACCTCAGCCGGGTCCTCCTCCTCCTCCTTCCTGGGCTTCTCGGTGTCTCCAGTGAATCCAGTGAACCACACAAATATGCTAATCAGTTCTCCCCAGCCTCCACCACTCTGTCTTGTGTGCTGATCTAGCGAGGAATTAAATAGGAAGAGAGACCCTTGGGTTTCTGTGCAGCCTGGGAAGTGAGTTCACAGCTGGACTCAGCTGGGACACCAGACACCTGGTGTCTGTTGATGGTTAGTGGTCCCGGGGTCCTGCAGCAGCTGTGCCCTCCCAGGGTGCCTTGAGAGTCACTGACCACGCTCTGCTACCTCCCACTCACCTCTCCTCAAGGAGGACAACCAGACTCAGCATCCTTTGGGAGGGGTACAGCCACAGATCAGCATAGATTTGCATTCAGACCTTTCCTCTAAAAGATGCCATGGAAGAGGGGCTGTCCCCCCTAATCTGTGTGGCTCAGGAAGCAGAGCCCTAGAGACATCTCTACCATGGAGTAGACCCCTCCTCCTCTCCCTCCTTATTCTGTGCACAGGTGGCTAGGGATAGAAAGTCAGGGACTGGCACTGGGAGGACCAGGGCTCTGTCTTGCTCCCCTGACTCACGGAGTCACCTCCCACATCCTGTGTCTCTCTCCTGACTCTCAGGGTCCTGGGCA
>NW_016875985.1:0-2173 GCF_001698545.2 Rhinopithecus bieti
TTTCTCTGTATCCTAATCAACATCTGTTATTTTTGGTCTTTTTAATAGCCATTCTGAGTGGGGTAAGATAAAATCTCATTGTGGTTTTAATTTGGATTTCCCTGATGATTATTGAGGTTGAGCAGAAATAATCTTTTGCAATTAAAAGTAGAAACTTCAATTTGTATTTTGACATTAGCATTTTTACAGGATCAATGTGTGTGATGTAGCTAAAATGAAAATGAAAAGAGACATAATAACAAGTATTGGAAAGGGTACAGAAAAAGATGGAACCTTCCTGCACTGCTGATGGGAGCCTTCCTAAACAACCGATGGAACCTTCCTACACTATTATGGGAACCTTCCTATACTACTGATAGAACTTTCCCACACTACTGATGGAACTTTCCCACACTACTGATGGAACCTTCCCACACTACTATGGAAGCCTTCCTACACTACTGATGGAACTTTCCCACACTACTATAAAAAGACACAGCCATTTTGGAAAACAGTCTGGCAGTTCCTCAAAATGTTAAATATAGAGGGACCCTTTGACCCCATCTCTTCCACTCCTATGTATACACCCAAAATAAATGAACGTATAGGGCCACACAATAACTGGTGTACAAATGTGCATAGCGGCAGTATTCATAATCGCCAAACAATTGGAAACCACACACATGTCCATCAATGGATGAATACATAAACATTCATGTGTTTATCTATTCAAAGGAGTGGCCAGTCCATACAGAGGAGTATTATTTGGCCATAAAAAGAAATGAAATTCTGACCTAGACTACAACACAGTTATATGTTGAAAACCTCATGCTCAATGAAAGAAACCAGACAGGCAAAGCCACATGTTGTATGATTCCATTTATATGACATGCCAAGACTAGGCAAATATATAGACAGAATATAGATTAGTGGTTGCCAGGGGTTGGAGACAGAGGTAATGGGAAGTAAAAGTTTAACAAATATAAGATTTCCCTTTTGGGGTGATAAAAATGTTCTGGAATTAGAGGTGATGGTTGCACAACTCTGTGAACAAACAACCACTGAATTGGACACATTAAAAGAGGGAACTTTAGGATATGTGAGCAATATCTCACTAAAACTCAGTAAATCAATTATAAGGCAGAGTGTTCTTATGAAAAAAAAAGATCTAGGTCTGAAACAGCTACAAATATGGTAACTAATTTATCCTACTTAAGCCATTAATCTCCTCATGTAATAATGTAAAATTACAAATGATTTTTTTAAAAATCTGAAGCATAATCTCTAATGCAGCAATTCAGGTTTTTTCCTCATTATTCTGCTATGCAGAGACCTTAGTGCATGATAGACCTGAGGGGAATTACCAATTAATCGAACTGATATGGATTGTGAAGAAAAATTTGTGTTTATATTAGTATTTCCCTTAGTGACCAGCTAATGTGATTTGGACACCACACCATTTACTCTTCAAGGTTCCTTATAATTTATAAAAGCCTATAAAAGGCAAATTGATTGATAAATAAATTTCAGTAATTCAATGAAAGGAGAAATTACAGGGTCAATAGACAGGTGCCATTGGTCTTCATTACATTTGTAGCCAATAAGTCTTCATATAATCAGAGGACAATACGGTGACCTTGAATAATCAGACAGGGACATTTAAATCTGCAGAGGTTTCTGCTGCCTTTTGTTCGGTTATGCCCTGCCCCCAGAGGTGGAGTCTACAGAGGAAGGCAGGCCTCCGTGAGCTGTGGTGGGCTCCACCCAGTTCCAGCTTCCTGGCCACTTTACCTACTCAAGCCTCAGCAATGGCGGGCGCCCCTCCCCCAGCCTTGCTGCTGCCTTGCAATTGGATCTCAGACTGCTGTGCTAGCAATGAGCAAGGCTCCTTGGGCATAGGACTCTCCGAGCCAGGCATGAGATATAATATCCTCGTGTGCTGTTTGTATACAATCATGTCATCTGCAAGCAGGGCCTTTGACAAAATTCAGCAGCCCTTCATGATAAAAACTCTCAGTAAATTTAGTATTGATGGAACATATCTCAAAATAATAAGAGCTATTTATGACAAACCCACAGCCAATATCATACTGAATGGGCAAAAACTGGAAACATTCCCCTTGAAAACTGGCACAAGACAGGGACGCCCTCTCTCACCACTTCTATTCAACATAGTGTTGGAAGTTCTGGCCAG
>NW_016875986.1:0-1312 GCF_001698545.2 Rhinopithecus bieti
AATGCTTAGAGGCTGGGGATGCTGCTAAACGTCCTACAATGCATAGGACAGCCCCTGGCAAGGACTTATGCTGGTCTGAAATGTTAATAATGCCCAGATTGAGAGACTCAGATCTAGCTGGGGAGATACAATGGCCCCACGTGAAATATTTAAGTGCTCATAAAGGCAGATTATGTTTCAGAGCCACCTTGAACATCAACTGGCCAAGAGGAATACATGACAAAGAGCCTTCCTGTTGTAAATTGCAGGAGTTCTTGTTATTTCAACATTCATTTTCTAAATCTCTGCAGCTTCAGGGTAGATGCAGAAGCAAATGGAGATGGCAATAAGAAATTAGTCATCGGAGAACTGGCCAGGTATAAAACACAACCCCTCACTGAACCCACCCACCCTTGCTGTGAATGTCTCACAGTGCAATGCTATATAGTGAGGACCTAGACACGTAGTTACCAACCGAGGAAACAAGTGAATGACGGCGATCCCTTTCAAAAGAGGAGGACGTACGTGAGTGTCAGAGGAACGTTGAGTGTCTTAAGAAAGTGGATGATGCCCTCAGATATTCTTGCGTAACACTCTACTCAGCCCAAATTGACATTTGATTTATTCTTTGTTCATGTGTTTGTTTGTTCATGTATTTCTTTGTTCATTCCTAGAATTAGCCCATGGTCACAAATGGAACCTAGGTTTTATTAAATCATAAAAGAAACTTGCTTTCATGATTTAAAATGTCATCATCCATGATATATCTTGATCAAATCTTTTCATTTTTGTGTTATGGAATTTTGGTCTGTTTGAAGTGTATTCACTTTATTTATTTATTTATTTATTTATTTTCTGAGATGGAGTCTTGCTCTGTTGCCCAGGCTGCAATGCAGTGGCACAATCTTGGCTCACTGCAACCTCTGCCTCCCAGGCTCAAGCGATTCTCCCTGCCTCAGCCTCCCAAGTAGCTGGGTGTACTGGTGCCTGCCACCATGCCTGGCTCATTTTTGTATTTTTTAGTAGAGACAGGGTTTTGCCATGTTGGCCAGGCTGGTCCCGAACTCCTGACTTGAGGTGATCCTCCCGTCTCAGACGCCCAAAGTGCTGGGATTACAAGCATGAACCACTGCGTCTGGCCCAGTGTATTCATTTTCAATGGCATCTTTGGGGGCCAAGGATGAGGGAACTGGCACTGAAGGGCAAATGGCTGATGACATTTGAGTTGTGCACATCAAGGGGACAAAGACGCTGGTAAATAAGATGGAGTGCACATGGCCAGTCAGAGGGAGACTTGGCACTATCACTCTGCAAAGACACATTTCTCTAGCCT
>NW_016875987.1:0-1314 GCF_001698545.2 Rhinopithecus bieti
GATCAAACCAGACGAGACCGGATCAAACCAGACCAGACCGGATCAAACCAGATCAGACCGGTTCAAAACAGACCAGACCGGATCAAACCAGATCAAACTAGAACAGACTACTACTAGGCTACATACAGCTACGTAAAGGACCTAACATTGTAGGCCCTTATGGACTACTACAACCCTTTGCCGATGCTATAAAACTCTTCACCAAAGAACCCTTAAAGCATTCAACCTCCACCACCACCCTCTATATTATTGCACCAGCCTTAGCCTTTTCCATTGCTCTCCTCCTATGAACACCCATCCCAATACCTAATCCCCTAATTAACTTCAACCTGGGGCTTTTATTCATTCTAGCCACATCTAGCCTAGCCGTTTACTCCATTTTATGATCAGGATGGGCATCAAATTCAAATTACACACTAATGGGAGCATTACGAGCTGTCGCCCAAACAATTTCATACGAAGTAACCCTCGCCATTATTCTACTGTCAGTCTTACTAATAAGTGGTTCATTCAACCTTCATACACTTATCACAACACAAGAGCACCTCTGACTCCTCCTACCATCATGACCCTTAGCCATAATATGATTTATTTCCACACTAGCAGAAACCAACCGAGCTCCCTTTGACCTCACAGAAGGTGAATCTGAACTGGTCTCAGGCTTTAATATTGAATATGCTGCAGGTCCATTTGCCCTTTTCTTCATAGCTGAATACATAAATATTATTATAAAAAATGCCCTAACAACTACCATTTTCCTAGGAACATTCTTCCCCACCCACACACCAGAATTATTCACAACATGCTTTATTATCAAAACAGATCAAACCGGATCAAACCAGACCAAAGCAGATCAAACCGGATCAAACCGGATCAAACCGGATCAAACTGGAACCGGATCAAACCGGATCAAACCGGATCGAACCGGATCAAACCGGTTGAAACCGGATCAAACTCGAACAAACCGGTTGAAACCGGATCAAACTGGTTCAAACCGGATCGGTTCAAACCGGATCAAACTGGTTCAAACCGGTTGAAACCGGATCAAACCTGTTCAATCCGGTTGAAACTGGATCAAACCGGTTGAAACTGGATCAAACCGGATCAAACCGGATCGAACCAGTTGAAACCGGATCAAACCGGATCGAACCGGTTGAAACCGGATCAAACCGGATCACACCGGTTGAAACTGGATCAAACCGGATCAAGCAGGTTCAAACCGGATCAAACCGGATCGAACCGGATCGAACCGGATCACACCGGTTGAAACCGGATCAAACCGGATCAAGCAGATTCAAACCGGATCGAACCGGT
>NW_016875988.1:0-817 GCF_001698545.2 Rhinopithecus bieti
GGCTGAGGTGATTCTCCTGCCTCAGCCTCCTGAGCAGCTGAGCTCACAGGTGTGCACCACCACACCTGGCTAATTGTTAATTTTTTTTTTTTTTAGAGATGGGGTCTTGCTATGTTGCCCAGTCTGGCAACATGGGATCCTCCAACTCCTGGCTTTGAGGGATCCTCCCACTTCGGCCTCCCAAAGCCCTGAAAATTACAGACGTGAGCCACCATGCCCAGCCTATATTGTTTCATAGTTCTTCAATTTCGTTTTGTGGTCGCTGGAGGTCTGTTTCCTTCTTGGATTCCCTGCACAGTGCTTCCACAGCTGCTCCACGTAATCTGCCCAAGACTTCTGCTGCATTCAGTTGAACACACAGGAGAAAACTCTTCACTCCCCAGCCGACCACACAAAGATCCGTTCTCATCCCCAGGGCAGCTGGTCGCGCCACTCGACCCGCGCCCTGGATAGCTCCAGTTGGTGTGAGCGCGACCAGCCGCCGCGTGATTAAGAGCGCTCGGGGCCGGGCAGTCTCCCGTGGGAGTGGGGGCGTGGGTGAGTGCGACGGAAATCCCGCCTTCCAGCGCCCGCGCTTGACCCTGGCCTCAGTGAGCTCCAAGTAGGAAGATAAGCGGGATTGCAGGAAGCGGGAGAGTCGGGAGGACGGCGAAGCGCTCCTCTTCACCATTGGCTGCGCCCGCGGAGCAGCCTCGTTGCGATTGGCCGTACGCGGGGGGTGCGCGGTAGTCTCGCATGGGCCCGCCCCTAGGGCAGTTAGAGGCGCCGGGGTGGTGGGCTGAGCCAGCGGCTGCCGGGAGGCCATGTCCGCAGGCCG
>NW_016875989.1:0-851 GCF_001698545.2 Rhinopithecus bieti
AAGGACCAAAGCATGAGAGATATGTTTGATACATATTTTCGTATGAGGTGAAAATGCTGAGGGGGAAAATAGGACTAACTTCATTCACCAGGATGACCTCCTGGAAACTCATTTTCCGAGAAATTAACTCCTTCCATCCCTGAGGGGTGTAAGAGTGTGTGTTTGTGTGTGTATGTGTGCGTGTGCCTGTGTACATGTGTGTGTGTTTGTGTGTTTATGAGCTTGGTAACAATAAATTCACCCAAAAGTATTGGTTAGCAGCAACCAGATTTTAAGGTATATTGACCTTCCTGTATTTCTCAAGAAACCTTTGGATAATTTTGATTAAAAAAAAGTTTGTATTCTATGGATTTAAATTTTGTATAAAAATCAATCCATTATTGGTGATGATCCTATTTATGAATAAGCTCTTTTTAACAATTTAGACATTTACAGTATGAACTATGTACTGGGTGGTAAAATTTCCCTATTAACAACTGAAGCTGCTGAACACAAATTATGTATTGTTAAACAAGCAAAACATCGCAAAACAATGAAAGAAGATATGTCTTTATTTGCATGCTGGCAAATGAATATTTAGGTTTCACTTCAACTTTGGTACAAATAATTCCATCCTGTTACAAGAACAGACATGGAATGAATAAGCTAACTTGAGCTGTTTTGAAAATAAGAATGTTTTCCATAAAGACAGCATCAAATTCATCCATTAGCATAAGCTGGTGCTTTTTTGTTTGACATTGGTCACAGTGTTTAAAAGTAAAACGAATGTTGTTGGGCGCGGTGGCTCACGCCCATAATCCGAGCACTTTGGGAGGCTGAGGCGGGTGGATCACAAGGTCAGGAGATCGAGA
>NW_016875990.1:0-1312 GCF_001698545.2 Rhinopithecus bieti
GGTATTATTGCGGAGGGCCCTGTTCTGCTCCATTGGTCTATATCTCTGTTTTGGTACCAGTACCATGCTGTTTTGGTTTCTGTAGCCTTGTAGTATAGTTTGAAGTCAGGTCACGTGATGCCTCCAGCTTTGTTCTTTTGACTTAGGATTGTCTTGGCAATGAGGGCTCTTTTTTGGTTCCATATGAACTTTAAAGCAGTTTTTTCCAATTCTGAGGACACACTGTCTTCAAGAGCTGTAACACTCAGCATGAGGGTCCGCAGCTTCATTCTTGAAGCCAGTGAGACCAAGAACCCACAAGAAGGAATAAATTCCGGACACAATGTGTCTATCATCTCACAAGGCACACACTATTTAGCAAGTTAAGAAAGATTCTACATTTTAGCATCCTTGCTTCACTTGGCCCATTATTGCTCCATGCTTTATGAGGAGAGGTAGCAGCCTATACAGTACAAGCAGAGAATAGCCAATAGAACCCCCTGCCCCCAAACCCCTTCCGCCTGCCCTGCAGAGGTACCAGAACTCCACACTCCAGCTATGCTTTAGCCAAATAATGTCCAAGCAGCAAAGGATAGAGAATACAGAGTGCGCACAATGTGATAGGACATAAAACACAGGAAATCACCTCTAGGAATTATGAAACATAAATCACAGTTCTTTTTGTTCTGTGACCATGTCAACACTGCAAATTTTATACCTAAATATAAATGAAAAACAAAGAACTCATGGGATGATCTACTTCAATCATGCCCGTAATATCAACCTTTAACGGGAAAGGTGTCTGGTGTGTATGTGTCTGTGCATATGCATGTGGGGAAGAGAGCAACTGGAATGTGGTCAAGCTACTCCCTGAAATTCTACCATGTGTCCATACTGGGGCTGAAACCACAAGCATATGATTTTGGCACCGGTATATACAATTTGCATTTTTAAACACCTTCAATTTCTAGAGTAGGCAATTGCTCAGTTCTCTTTCAGTGCTTAAAGAGAACTACTCTGGTGCTAACACGGCATATTCTCATGCCGGCATTCTATTTTCCTTTGCTTTCTGGCTGATGATGATCTCCGAGGTGAGTCCAGAGTCACCCCTCTGGGAGTGCTGCCCAAAACATGCACTTGGAGTGACATTTCAGGGAACTCTAGGTAATGCCTATGAGGTGCTTTGGGAAGTATTCTCTTAGTCTCTTCGCCCTGAAGAGCTCAGTCATGGACTGCAGTGAGGTGGGCGTTATTGGTTTGAGATTTGTGGCCCGCAAAAAGAGGCTTTGTTCTCCAGCAAAAGAGGCTTTTTTTATTATTTTTTTATTTTATT
>NW_016875991.1:0-1242 GCF_001698545.2 Rhinopithecus bieti
TTCTTTCTCGTTTTAACTGATGATATTTCCTTTATCAGCGTAGGCTTCAATGCCATCCAAAGTAGCCCTTCTCGGGTTCCTCAAAGATAGTGTTAATTGCCTGCTCCATGAAACATAAGTGTAACTCTGTGAGATGAATTCACACATCACCAAGAAGTTTCTAAGAAAGCTTCCTTCTAGTTTTCATCTGAGGATATTTCCTTTGTCATCGTAAGCTTCATTGTGCTAAGAAGTATCCCATTGCAGATTTCAAGAAAACTGTGTTAGCAAACTGATCACTGAAGAGAAACATGTAACTCTGTGAGTTGCATTCACACATGGCAATGCAGTTTCTCAGAATGCTTCTTTCCAATTTCTTTCGGAGGATATTTCCTTTTTCGCCATAGCCCTCAAGGGGCCCGCAAATATCAATTTGCAGAATCCACAACAACAGTGTTAGCAAACTGTTCCAAAAAGGGAAGGGTGGAACTCTGTGTGATGAAGTCACACGTCACAAAGCAATCTCTCCGAAAGCTTCTCTCTAGTTATTAACTGAGGATATTTCCTTTTTCACCGTGGGCCTCAATTGGCTCTTGAAGAACACCTTGCAGATTCCACGAAAAGAGTGTTAGCAAACTGCTTCTTGAGGACTAACTTGTTACACTGTGAGACGAACTGACAAATCACAAGGAGTTTCTCAGAATGCTTCTTTCTCGTTTTTAACTGATGATATTTCCTTTATCAGCGTAGGCCTCTGTGCCATCCAAAGTAGCCCTTCTCAGGTTCCTCAAAGACAGTGTTTATGGCCTCCTCCATGAAACATAAGTGTAACTCTGTGAGATGAACTCACACATCACTAACAAGTTTCTAGGAAAGCTTCTTGCTAGTTTTCGTCTGAGGATATTTCCTTTGTCACCGTAAGCTTCATTGTGCTAAGAAGTATCCCATTGCAGATTTCAAGAAAAGTGTGTTAGCAAACTGATCACTGAAGAGAAACGTGTAACCTCGTGAGTTGCATTCAAACATCAGAATGTAGTTTCTCCAAAGGCTTCTTTCCAGTTGCTGTCTGAGGATATTTCCTTTTTCACCATAGCCCTCAAGGAGCTGCCAAATATCACTCTGCAGAATCCATGACAACAGTGTTAGCGGAGTGTTCCAAGAAGGGAAAGTTGGAACTCTGTGTGGTGAAGTTACACATCAGAAAGCAATCTCCCAGAAAGCTACTCTCTCGTTATTATCTGAGGATATTTGCTTTTTCACCAT
>NW_016875992.1:0-851 GCF_001698545.2 Rhinopithecus bieti
TGTCCACAGCTTGCACAGAGTGAGAGGACACTGACTAAAGGACAGGGGGATTTAATTAGCCAAATCTCATATCAAACAGCATCAGATCCTCCCTCCCAGCCACCTCCCAGTACCCCAATAAACAACCAGCACATATCTTCTGATTGCATTTCCAGGCCCCCCTGTGCTTTTGATTAACTTCTGTGTTTTTCAGCCTTTGCATTGCTGATGCATCCATTTTGTGTCCCCAAGTGGGATATAGAACTATAGGTAACAGGCAGTTAATAAGCTAAACAGGTAGGGACAGAGGCTCATTAATGGTTGCTCTGTGATTTGTAGCCAGTTCCCTCAGCCCCTAAATCTTGAAATAAATATATTCAGAGACTCCGTTATCCCAGAAGAAGACATGGATCATTTTTCTTTCATTAACAATGGAGCCGCTACAGCAATATTTTTATTTATATGCACATTTCCAAGCCTAAAAGCTTGTCCCTTTAAACCTGCTTGCACTAAATTTTGATCAGCCCTTGATGAAAGAAGACTTACGAATCAAAGACAACCTGGTAACCATCTGTGCCCAATGCATATTAAAGGAAGTGTAAATTCACAAAAGACTCCCCAGCATATATCAGCTTCTCCACTCTGGGAAGACAGAGGATGATTAGAGAATCTGGGACCAAATCTCCCAATTCAGTAGGGCCATGTTAATGAGGAACTTTGACGAAGTACACAGCAGGAAGGAGCCTTCAACAAAAGAAATTTCTAGATAACGGATGGTCCCAAATTTCTTCTATCTAGAAATCTATCCTTCTATCTGATGTGGTAGGCACTTCTAGGGGTCTCTCCCCAACCATAAGACCACACATGCATGC
>NW_016875993.1:0-761 GCF_001698545.2 Rhinopithecus bieti
CCCTTGCTGCCCTCAAACTGCAGAGGCAGCCAAGACCCTGAGTGCTTTAGCCACCCCTCCAGCCAGCCGCATCACACACAAGCTTGGGCCTACAATGCAGCGGCCACACCTCAGGCTGATCGTACTGATTAGTAGTGGCTCTGTATTTTTCTGGGGTGGAGCACCAAGAGACAAGTGAAAGGCCATCTGCCACAACCACAGCCAAGGTTCCTTCTCTTATTGTGTCTAAGCTGGGGAAAGAACATAAAGCTGGAGCTTGCCCCAGAGCTACAGTGTGCCGCCTGGGAGTGCCAAACCGAGCTATACAGCCAGCAGTCAAGTGCAAAAGGAGCCCACACTTTCAGAGCACTGAGAGAGGGCACAACAATCCTTAGGAAATAGAGGAGCCACATGACTGACTAAGAGCCTACCTACTGGCCATTCCACTTAAGTGCCATCAACTGGATCATAGCCCAAACTTTAATATTAAAAATACTGCCAGGCGTGCTGGCTCAAGCCTGTAATCCCAGCACTTTGGGAGGCCGAGACGGGCGGATCACAAGGTCAGGAGCTCGAGACCATCCCATCCTGGCTCACAAGGTGAAACCCTGTCCCTACTAAAAATACAAAACATCAGCCGGAAGCGGTGGCGGGCGCCTGTAGTCCCAGCTACTCGGGAGGCTGAGGCAGGAGAATGGCGTGAACCCGGGAGGCGGAGCTTGCAGTGAGCTGAGATCTGGCCACTGCGCTCCAGCCTGGGTGACAGAGCGAGACTTCGTCTC
>NW_016875994.1:0-1148 GCF_001698545.2 Rhinopithecus bieti
CCTACCAGGGGTGTGGTCGGCCCCTCCACCCTCCAGGGTGGGCAGCTCCCTCCCCCATTTGCAGTTCCCAGCTCTGGCACAGCGCCAGACGGAGAAGGGTGGGCAGACCTGGGAGGTCCAAGTTTGGGATGAGCTTGGGGCACCATAAGCCTGTGCGGCTTTGAGGAGCTCACCCCCGGCCATCAAGTAAAGCTCCACAGTCCTTGCTAAACTGTGCACAAACACAGATGTGTGCAAACTGTCTAGTCTGAGGGGAATGTACAGAGGAAGCGATCATGGGACATAAACCACTATGAAACAGAACATGCAGCACGCTGCAGCTGGCGCCAGTGACCAGTAAGTGCCAAACGGCTACAGCTCCCCAGGAAGGAGGGGTCCCTGGTCACAAGAAAATGCGAAACCCAACACTCTGTTCCTGGGAAGAGCCCTGATGTTGCAGCTCTTCTCTGGTGGCAAGTTTCCAGGGAACTCCAGGGTCCCTGAGGCTCCCCTGCAGGTAGCCTGGCTTCCGCTGTGCCTGTAGCCTTCCCCAATCTCCTGTTTCTTGGCATTCTGTACACACCTCAGTGATGGCATTTATCACATGAAATATGTTTCAAACCAAAAGCTCCCTCAAGACATTTCCATAACACAGGGAAGCAGGGAAATGTCACCTCCTTCACTCTACTGATCAAACATTGCTACAAGTGCCAGGCCCACTACCAGATTCCACTAGGTAGGCAACCAAAAGGCAAGAAGAGAGCCACGCCGCCTGCCTGTGTAGAAGGGGCCTGGCCTTAGACATGCCCAGGGAACACAAAGGAGGCAGGAACAGCCAGTCACCCCTGCCAAATCAGAAAGGAGAAGCAGAAAGTCAACGCAGGCATGCCTGCTGCTGCTGGAACCAGGGCCTGGCCCAAACAGCAATGGGCCCAGGGAGTTACTGAAACTCCCCATCCCACTAGAAGGAAGCACAGCTCTACGGAAAATGGCAGATGCCAGGACTGAGACGGGGAGAAAACAAGAAAAGATGAGCATGAACATGTACCTGAACCAGAAAGCAAGGAAGTGCTCACGGAATGATGGGGAGGCATCTAAAGGAGCCTGGAGCGCCCCCACTGGCCACACATGGCACAGTCTGAGCATTAAGGAATAGTGAGCCATGCACT
>NW_016875995.1:0-759 GCF_001698545.2 Rhinopithecus bieti
GGTGCTGGGAAAACCGGCTAGCCATACATGGAAAACTGAAACTGGGTCCCTTCCTTGCACCTTATACAAAAATTAATTCAAGATGGATGAAAGACTTAAATGTTAGATGTAAAACCATAAAAGGCCTAGAAGAAAACCTAGGCAATACCATTCAGGACATAGGCATGGGCAAAGACTTCATGACTAAAACACCAAAAGCAATGGCAACAAAAGCCAAAATAGACAAATGGGATCTAATTAAACTAAAGAGCTTCTGCATAGCAAAAGAAACTACCATCAGAGTGAACAGGCAACCTACAGAATGGGAGAAAATGTTTGCAATCTACCCATTTGACAAAGGGCTAACATCCAGAGTCTACAAAGAGCTTCAACAAACTTTCAAGAAAAAAAACAAACAGCTCCATCGAAAAGTGGCCAAAGGACAGGAAAAGACACGTCTCAAAAGAAGACATTTATGTAGCCAACAGACACATGAAAAAATGCTCATCATCACTGGTCATCAGAGAAATGCAAATCAAAACCACAATGAGATACCATCTTATGCAATTCAGAATGGCGATCATTAAAAGTCAGGAAACAACAGATGCTTGAGAGGACGTGGAGAAATAGGAATGCCTTTACACTGTTGGTTGGAGTGCAAACTAGTTCACCATTGTGGAAAACAGTGTGGTAATTCCTCAAAGATCTAGAACGAGAAATACCATTAGGCCCAGCAATCGCATTACTGGATATATACCCAAAGGGTTATAAATCATGCTA
>NW_016875996.1:0-407 GCF_001698545.2 Rhinopithecus bieti
AAAAAAATTAACCAAGCACAAAATAACAAGGACTCACCCCTATACCTTCTGCATAATGAATTAACTAGAAACAGTTTCACAAAGAGAACTAAAGCCAAATTCCCGGAAACCAGAGGGGCTACCCAAAAACAGCTAAAAGAGCACACCCGTCTATGTGGCAAAATAGTGGGAAGATTTTTGGGTAGAGGTGACAAGCCTACCGAGCCTGGTGATAGCTGATTATCCAAGATAGAATCTTAGTTCAACCTTAAGTTTACCTACAGAATCACTTAATCCCCCTGTAAGCTTAAATGTTAGTCTAAAGAGGGACAGCTCTTTAGACACTAGGAAAAAACCTTATACAGAGAGTAAAATACTCACTTCCCATAGTTGGCCCCAAAGCAGCCATCAATTAAGAAAGCATTCAA
>NW_016875997.1:0-1646 GCF_001698545.2 Rhinopithecus bieti
TTTTGTGAGGATGACGCAAGCTTATATAAAGTACTTAGAATAGGTCTGACACACAGTAATTGTAATATGTGTTAATTATTGGATGTCTCTGTTCTTTTTACAGCCTTCCAGTCATTCCCGAATTCATTTGTTCTAAATGTAATTTGACCTACATAATCAGTTCCCTACTACTTCTCTGACTGCATGCCTTTCACTTGCCCCATTCATCCATCTTACTCTGGCCAAATGGTCTCTTTGCTCTTTCTCAAACACTCTAAGCACAAGTCCGCCTCAGATCCTTTCCAAGTGCAGTTTCCTCTGCTGAGAACATGCTTTACCGAGAGTCTGCATGGCTTGCTTCCTCCCTTCATCCAGATGTCTACTCAAATGTCATCTTATCAGTGATGCCTTTGCTAAACACCATATGTTAAACTGAGTTTAAAATGTTCTATGGAAAACAAGAAAAGAAAATCTTTCCAAATTCTAGCTGTATATATACTTTTTGCTGTCAAGAAGTCTTTGTTTGCCTTCATGATTTATTCTATCTCATCTTATCTAAACATAACAAATAGGAGTGTGATTTTTAGCAATACACTGACCTCTTATCACATTTCCCTCTTCCTGGCTAGGCAGTGGTTCTAACCCAGAGCTCTGTGTCTCTGGCTGACTCTACTAAGGTCAATATCTGAACATTCTCTCAAATAAGAGGTGAGACTGCTATGTGGAGCAGGGAAGGAAGGGTGTTAGTGGTCTCTTATTTGTTCTTAAAATAGAGTATCTCAAAACTGCTTTAAAAAGAGCTCTAACTGTCCGATGATTAGTATATTTTATCAATTTATACCTGTAGAACTGTGTTTACTTTAGAATTTGACATTTTAAAATCTAAAATGCAGATAAAATAAAAGTTATTTAGAAACAGTACATATATTAATATATATAAAATAAATTATATACGTTTATATTTTTATGTTCAGCATCTGAACATTAAAAATGAGAAAAGCGGGATTATTAAAATTTACATAATATTATTAATTTCTTAGACATATCTGTCTCTGATGGAGTCACTGGTATTTTATGAATATATTTTAACATGACAGCACAATTTTTTTTTGTAAATTTGCTACGATCATCTTAAAATTTATATTTTCAGTAACTAAAATTTAAATTGTTTACACTTTCAATTGACATTTCCCTGAAAAGAGGAAATTACTAATATGTGATCCAAAGACACTTGGAGACTCAAAATCCTTTCACAGATCCTGTGAGGACAAAATTATTTTTATATAATATTAGAATGCTATACATCTCTATTTCTCATTCTCTCATGAATATACGATAGAATTTTCTATAGCCTTTCTGACACATGGTATCACAGCATTTTAAATGTGATAGATATAAAAATCCAACTATCTTCTGTGAAGTCTGACACTTTGCAAACTTTTTAACAATAACGTAAGAAAAAATGCCACCCTAGCCAGAACTTCCAACGCCATCCCCATTAAGCTACGAATGACTTTCTTCACAGAATTGGAAAAAACTGCTTTAAAGTTCATATGGAACCAAAAAAGACCCCGCATTGCCAAGACAATCCTAAGTCAAAAGAGCAAAGCTGGAGACATCATGCTACCTGATTTCAAACTGTACTACAAGGTTACAGTAACCACAAC
>NW_016875998.1:0-760 GCF_001698545.2 Rhinopithecus bieti
AGGGATGCCCTCTCTCACCACTCCTATTCAACATAGTGTTGGAAGCTCTGGCCGGAGCCATCAGGCATGAGAAAGAAAGAAAGGGTATTCAATTAGGAAAAGAGAAAGTCAAATTGTCCCTGTTTGCAGATGACATGATTGTATATTTAGAAAACCCCATCATCTCAGCCCAAAATCTCCTTAAACTGATAAGTAACTTCAGCAAAGTCTCAGGATACAAAATCAATGTGCAAAAATTGCAGGCAATCCTATACACCAATAACAGACAAACAGAGCCAAATCATGAGTGAACTCCCATTCACAATTGCTTCAAAGAGAATAAAATACCTAGGAATCCAACTTACAAGGGATGTGAAGGACCTCTTCAAGGAGAACTACAAACAAATGGAAAAACATTCCATGCTTATGGATAGGAAGAACCAACATCATGAAAATAGCCATACTGCCCAAGGTAATTTAGAGATTCAATGCTATCCCCATCAATCTACCAATGAGTTTCTTCACAGAATTGGAAAAAACTACTTTAAAGTTCATATGGAACCAAAAAAGGGCCTGCATTGCCAAGATAATCCAAAGCTAAAAGAACAAAGCTGGTGGCATCATGCTACCTGTCTTCAAACTATAGTACAAGGCTACAGTAACCAAGACAGCATGGTACTGGTACCAAAACAGAGATATAGACCAATGGAACAAAGTAGAGCCCTTGGAAATAATATCACACGTCTACAACCATCTGATCTTTAACAAACCTGACAAAAAC
>NW_016875999.1:0-1616 GCF_001698545.2 Rhinopithecus bieti
CCGCTGCTGATACCCAGGCAAACAGGGTCTGGAGAGGACCTCAAGCAAACTCCAACAAAGCTGCAGCTGAGGGTCCTGACTGTTAGAAGGAAAACTAACAGGACCTCCACACCAAAACCCCATCTGTACATCACCATCATCAAAGACCAAAGGTAGATAAAATCACAAAGATGGGGAAAAAACAGAGCAGAAAAGCTGAAAATTCTAAAATCAGACCACCTCTCCCCTCCAAAGGAACGCAGCTCCTCGCCAGCAACAGAATAAAGCTGGACAGAGAATGACTTTGACGAGTTGAGAGAAGAAGGCTTCAGACAATCATACATCTCCAAGCTAAAGGAGGAAGTTTGAACCCATTGCAAAGAAGCTAAAATCTTGAAAAAAGTTTAGACGAATGGCTACCTAGAATAACCAGTGTAGAGAAGACCATAAATGACCTGATGGAGCTGAAAACCATGACACGAGAACTACATGATAAATGTACAAGCCTCAGTAGCCGATTAGATCAACTGGAAGAAAGGGTATCAGTGATTGAAGATCAAATGAATGAAATGAAGCGAGAAGAGAAGTTTAGAGAAAAAAGAGTAAAAGAAACGAATAGAGCCTCCAAGAAATATGGTACTATGTGAAAAGACCAGATCTATATCTGATTGGTGTACCTGAAAGTGACAGGGAGAATGGAACCAAGTTGGAAAACACTCTGCAGGATATTATGCAGGAGGATTTCCCCAACCTAGCAAGGCAAGCTAACATTCAAATTCAGGAAATACAGAAACGCCACAAAGATACTCCTCAAGAAGAGCAACTCCAAGACACATAATTGTCAGATTCACCAAAGTTGAAATGAAGGAAAAAATGTTAAGGGCAGCCAGAGAGAAAGGTCGGGTTACCCACAAAGGGAAGCCCATCAGACTGACAGTGAATCTCTTGGCAGAAACTCTACAAGCTAGAAGAGAGTGGGGCCAATATTCAGCATTCTTAAAGAAAAGAATTTTCAACCCAGAATTTCATATCCAGCCAAACTAAGCTTCATAAGTGAAGGAGAAATAAAATCCTTTACAGACAAGCAAGAGAGATATTGGAGGAAGTTTGAACCCATCGCAAAGAAGCTAAAAACCTTGAAAAAAGATTAGATGAAATGGCTACCTAAAATAACCAGTGTAGAGAAGTCCTTAAATGACCTGGTAGAGTGGAAAACCATGGCACAAGAACTATGTGCCAATATCTCTCAACAAGCTGAGAGATATTGTCACCACCAGGCCTGCCCTACAAAAGCTCCTGAAGGAAGCACTAAACATGGAAAGGAGCAACCAGTACCAGCCACTGCAAAAACATGCCAAATTGTAAAGACCATCGATGCTAGGAAGAAACTGCATCAACTGACGAGCAAAATAACCATCTAACACCATAATGACAGGATCAGATTCACACATAACAATATTAACCTTAAATGTAAATGGGCTAAATGCTCCAATTAAAAGACACAGACTGGCAAATTGGATAAAGAGTCAAGACCCATCATTGTGCTATATTCAGAAGACCCATCTTACATGCGGAGACACACATAGGGTCAA
Organism: Rhinopithecus bieti; assembly: GCF_001698545.2. NCBI lineage: Eukaryota > Metazoa > Chordata > Mammalia > Primates > Cercopithecidae > Rhinopithecus > Rhinopithecus bieti. Next base: position 1,572 of record NW_016875999.1, read on the forward strand.
AATACAGGGGTGGAGGAAGAGCTACCAAGCAAATGGAAAGCAAAA
>NW_016876000.1:0-3555 GCF_001698545.2 Rhinopithecus bieti
CTGTCCCCAGAAGTGGAGTCTACAGAAACAGGCAGGTTTCCTTGAGCTGCTGTGAGCTCCACCCAGTTCGAGCTTCCCAGTGGCTTTGTTTACCTACTTAAGCCTCAGCAATGGTGGGCGCCCCTCCCCAGCCTTGTTGCTGCCTTGCGGTTAGATCGCTGCAGACTGCTGTGTTAGCAATGAGGGAGGCTCCGTGGGTGTGGGACCCTCCCGGCCAGGTGTGGGATATATTCTCCTGGTGTGCCTGTTTGCTTAAAGCGCAGTATTGGGGTGGGAGTTACCCGATTTTCCAGGTGTTGTGTGTCTCAGTTCCCCTGGCTAGGAAAAGGGATTCCCTTCCCCCTTGCGCTTCCCAGGTGAGGTGATACCTCGCCCTTCTTCAGCTCTCGCTTGTCAGGCTGCAGCAGCTGACCAGCACCGATTGTCCGGCACTCCCTAGTGAGATGACCCCAGTACCTCAGTTGAAAATGCAGAAATCACCGGTCTTCTGTGTCGCTCGCCTGAATTAAGTATATTTCATCTCATATTTGCCGTGTCCAAAAGGTAGCCTTGTGCCACATATATCAGATTGTGGACTATTAGACAAGAGGGAAAGAGATTGGGGATGAAAACTTACTTTAGATTCACAGCTGTCCAGTTTTTTTTTAAATCTTGAAAAGAAAATGAGAGGAAAACAAAATCCCAAAACCAAAAAATCAGAAGCTGTGTGATATGATAAAATAAGAAATATCTATTTGGTCTTTGGTCTTTGTCCCTGGTTTCATGTACACAGCTTCTAAGACCTTTGCAACTTCCTGAGTGATAGAAGTGAGATTACCATCTTTCATTATTTATAATAAGCCTTTTTCAACCATACCTAAGTTTATATTAAAGAGGTAACTCTTGGAGGATGCAGGCTGGTTGCTAGAGGTTTAGAATGAATAGAGGTTTAGAACTTTCAGCCTCACTCCCTACCATCCCACACCTCTGGGGAGGTAAGAGGAGCTGGAAATTCAATCACCAATGGCCAATTATTGAATCAATCATGCCTGCAAAATAGAACTACCACAAAACCCTAAATTTAGGGGTTCGGAGAGATTGTGAGTTGGTGAAGACACTCACATGCTAAGAGGGTGGTGCACACTAACTCATGGGGACAGAAGCTACTGAGTTCAGACTCTTCTGGACATTGCTCTGTGTAACTCTTCATCGGGGTTTTCATTTGCATTTTGTATATTGCATATCTCAATTTTGCCTAAAACCCAAATCCTTTTGTTAAAAGCCATATATAACATTGGGGATAGTTGTTTTCTATATTGCCAGTGCTCTACATAGATTTCAGTGTACTTAAACTGCATTAATTTTTTTTTTTTTTTTTTTTTTTTGAGACAGAGTCCTGCTCTGTCACCCAGGCTGGAGTGCAGTGGTGCAATCTCGGCTCACTGCATCCTCCGCCTCCCAGATTCAAGCCATTCTCCTTCCTCAGCCACCTGAGTAGCTGGGATTACAGACCTGCACCACCACGCCCAGCTAATTTTTGTATTTTTAGTAGAGACAGGGTTTCACCATGTTGGTCAGGCTGCTCTTGAACTCCTGACCTCATGATCTGCCTGCCTCTGCCTCCCAAAGTGCTGGGATTATAGGCGTGAGCCACCGTGCCCGGCTAATAGTATTTTAAATGCTATAGTTCTATTTAGCTAATGAAATACTAACTGCCTTTTTAAATGTATATAAAAACAGAATATGTGGCATTATATATAATAAAGTTTTCAACATATTCTTATAGGAAAAAAAAGACACACTATGTTACCTGGACTACAAAGCCAAATAAAATAATTGAGTGAAATTCAATGAGATGGATCTCCAATTCATATAACTAGGCGTTTAAAAATCACTTGCATTGTATGAGATTACATGGGATATACATTTATTTACATATATCTTAATTGAATATGGAAGTACATGGAGTGGGAACTGGGGGGCACTTTGATAATGCAGGACTGCATTGTGACCAGATTGGTGGCGTGACTTATTTCCCCTGTACTTGCTGGTCTGCTGTGCTCTCACTTGTGCCACTCCATCAGTCCAGGAAACCTCTCCTCTTATATCCCACCTATCTCATTCTTATACATTCTTCAAGACCCTGAGGACTTTTCTGACTACCTCAGGGTACCCACTGGGCTCTCCCTCCTCTGGCTTATATTTTATTTATTTATTTGAGATGGAGTCTTGCTTTGTCATAGAAGCTGGAGTGCAGTGGTGCAATCTCTGCTCATTGCAACCTCCGCCTCCCAGGTTCAAGTGATTCTCCTGCCTCAGCCTCTTGAATAGCTGGGATTACAGACGTGCGCCTCTACACCCAGCTAATTTTTCTATTTTTAGTAGAGATGGGGTTTCACCATGTTGGCCAGTCTGGTCCTGAACTCCTGACATTGTGATTCGCCTGCCTTGGCCTCCCAAAGTGCTGGAATGCACGTGTGAGCCACCGTGCCTGACCTATAGCTTTTACTGTCAGTATCACCCATTTGATGCTGAAAGTGTATGGCTTTGGGTTATCTTTTTATAAATAGGTCTCCAACAAAATTGTAAAATTCTTCTACTGTATCTGTTATAATGCCACAATCACAGAAAATTCTCAATTAATGCTTAATGCTGCTTATCATGTTACAAGATGCACTCTCTGTACCAACCAACTGCACCAGTTCGTTGCTCACCACCTTCTGGGCAAATCTGGCCTAGGCCTCTAGGCAAGGAGAATGGGCTTTTCTCATTGCATTCTCATCTCAGTTATTTGAATCAGATACAAATTAATTGTGAGTAGAAGTTATTCCAATGTGACAGCTGTCCAGTGTCTTGTTTGTCGAAAGAGAAAGTGACAACATGTTGACTGTGTTCCTTTCTTTGATGGGCCCCAGGATAAATAAAGAAAACAGGAAGAACCTAACATTATCATGACCATTGAGAGCACGCTTACTCTAAGCTCTTGGTGCTGTGCTCGGCCTTGTCATGGAAACGAGGTGGCATGTTCACAGTCCCCTTAAATAAATGTGATGACTAATTTTGACAGGACAGTAGAAAACCCAATAGCATTATTCTTGTGTCTTCTTTGCATTAATAGAAGATATTGGTCTTCAAAGCTGTCATCATATTAGTACTTTTCACAGACACTGAAATTCATCTTCCAAAATGAAATTATTATCTGAACAATCTACAGATGGGATCTTACTAGTGGAGTCCATGGATTTTTCTCAAGATGCAAATTTATTATTTCACTTTACTTTTAGGAATGTGAAACATGACCTTTCTCTCTTGCTTCAGCTTAGCATCATGGATTGGTAAATACATTCTATTTTTTCCTAGGTGTTTTATTACTATTACCATATTTCCACTGCAGAAAATATGAAGGGGAATAAGAGCAAAAAATAAAATATGAAATAAGGAAAAGAAAGAAAAATGCTGAATATCAGTCAGGCTTGACGAGGTTCCCCTAAGAATAGATTACCTAGTCTAATGTTGTGGAAAAATGACTGCTATACATCAGCAGAAGAGGTCAGGAAATTAAATTTTATGTGTCCA
>NW_016876001.1:0-1654 GCF_001698545.2 Rhinopithecus bieti
CCCTGACCATCCACCCATCCCCATCTGAGAACACATCCGCCCACCCAGCCCTCCCCACCACCGCCTGGATGCCCTACCTCTCTTTGCTCACTGCAGATCTTACACAGCCACAGGGGCCGCTTCTGGCCGGGAGAGGCCTCGATCCCACACTTGGTGCAGACTTTCTACGAGAGAGAGGACATGGGGTTGTAAAGACGGCAGCCGCTTCCTCCTCCACCAAGGGACTCGGACAACTGTAACAAAGGGACACTTGGCATCTGCCAAGGAGGGTCTCGTGCTTCAGGACAGAAGGAATCCATCACCCCAAAGGCACAGATCATCTAAAACTCCTTAGCTGGCTTTGGACATAATGGATGGCCCCATCCACGGACCTCCACGATACCGACTCCCCCAGAGTTCGGTTCTGTTAGAGTCACAGTGAGGAAGCTGAGCTTGCTGACATTCACAGCTGCACCGTGTTTGACAGCAAAGAACTGGAAACCACCGAGACACCCAGCGCCAGGGGAGGGTCCAGGCACACACGACGGCAGGTGATCTGGGCTTCACACAGCAGGTCGCGGTGCTACCTGGAAATGGGGCAGAAAACAATGTGCTTCACCAAAGAAACAAACATTCACGTAAAATCATACCCAAAACTCGCCTGCGGGCCAGACACGTCGGAAGACGCAATCGCGAGAAACACTTGTAACAACGTGAGCACTTCCCTCACACCAAGCCCCGCTCAGTGACCCTGGTGCCCTAGTTACGTCAACTTCGGGCCCACGTTACAGGTGAGGAACCTGGCGCTTGGCAGAGTCTGAGGGTTTGCGCAGGCCCACGTGGCAACCATGGATTCAGGTCAGACTCTAGAGACATTTTATCATGTTTTCTGGACACAGAAATAGCCAGAATCTAGAATCTACAGGCTGCTGACATGCTGGGCCATCCAAGACCCCAAGCCCAGGCGCTTCATGAGAACTGGAAAGGGGCTGTGCTTTAAGCAAGGTTGATTAAGCTCATAACTTATAAATACAATTAGTGCTGCTTAAAAACAAGACTATGGGCCGGGCGCGGTGGCTCACGCCTGTAATCCGAGCACTTTGGGAGGCCAAGGCAGGTGGATCACAAGGTCAGGAGATCAAGACCATCCTGGCTAACATGGTGAAATCCCATCTCTACTAAAAATACAAAAAATTAGCCGGGCGTGGTGGCGGGCACCTGCAGTCCCAGCTACTCGGGAGGCCGAGGCAGGAGAATGGCGTAAACCCGGGAGGCGGAGCTTGCAGTGAGCCGAGATCCGGCCACTGCACTCCAGCCTGGGCGACAGAGCAAGACTCCATCTCAAAAAAAAAAAAAAAAAACAAGACTACGTCCTGAGAAAAGGCACTGTTAGGTGATCGCACCATTTTGCAAATACCACATGGAGCACACAGACACGCACCGAGATGGTACAGCCGGCTGCACACCCAGGCTGCAAACCTGTATGACGTACTACTGTACCGAATGCTGCAGGCAACTGTGACACAGCGGAAGGTATTTCTATATCTAAATATATCGTAGAAATGGTACAGTAAAAATGTGGTGTGATAATGGTGTGGGACATTTGTTGGCCAAAACATCATTATGGGATGCGTGACTGGACTTCTGTTGCTTCCCCTGAACGTGTGGCAACAAG
>NW_016876002.1:0-1622 GCF_001698545.2 Rhinopithecus bieti
TGACCCTGTTTGCCTGGGTATCAACAGCAGAGGTTGCAGAAGATAGAATATCGCTGAACAGCGAGTGTACCTTCCTGATTCTTACTTTGGAATCTTTCTCTCAGGGGTGTACTCCACCTTGTGAGGTGTGGGGTGTCAGACTGCCCCTAGTGGTGGATGTCTCCCAGTTAGGATACTCAGGGGTGAGGGACCCACTTGAGCAGGCAGTCTGTCCGTTCTCAGATCTCAACCTGTGTGTTGGGAGGTCCACTGCTCTCTTCAAAGCTGTCAGACAGAGTCGTTTGAGTCTGCACAGGCCTCTCCTACTTCCCCTTTTGTAGTTTAGCTGTGCCCTGTCCCCAGAGGTGGAGTCTACAGAGACAGGCAGGTTTCCTTGTGCTGCTGTGAACTCCACCCAGTTCGAGCTTCCCAGCGGCTTTGTTTACCTACTTAAGCCTCAGCATTAGCAGGGGAGCCTCCGCCAGCCTCGCTGCTGCTGTTTCCGTTGGATTCCAGACTGCTGTGCTAGCAATGAGGAGGCTCTGTGGCCGTGGGACCCTCATGGCCAGGTGTGTGTATAATCTCCTCGTGTGCCCGTTTGCTTAAAACGCAGTATTGGGGTGAGAATTACCCGAATTTCCAGGTGTTGTGTGTCTCAGTTCCCCTGGCTAGGAAAATGGATTCCCTTTCCCCTTGCGCTTCCATGTGAGGCAATGCCTCGCCCTGCTTCAGCTCTCGCTGGTCGGGCTGCAGCAGCTGAGTAGCACCAATTGTCTGGCACTCCCCAGGGAGATGACCCCAGTACCTCAGTTGAAAATGCAGTAATCACCGGTCTTCTGTGTCGCTCGCGCTGGGAGTTGGAGACTGGAGATATTCCTATTCAGCCATCTTGCTCCACTACTGCAATATGATACTTCTTTGTGCAATGAAGCATATGGTGACAAAGGAAATATCCTCAGATGAAAACTAGAAACTAGTTTTCATAGAAACTTCTTGGTGATGTGGGATTTCATCTCACAGAGTTACACTTATGTTTCATGAAGCAGTCCATTAACACTGTCTTTGCAGACCTTAGAAGGGCTACATTAGACCGTATTGAGGCCTTCGATGATACAGGAAATATTATCAGTTAAAATCGTGAAGGAAGCTCTCTGAGAAAATTCCTTGTGATCTGTGAATTCATCTCACAGAGTTACAACTTAGTCCTCATGAAGCAGTTTGCTAACACTCTTTTCATGGAATCTGCAAAGTGATATTTGGGAGCCCTTTGGGTCCCATGGTGAAAAAGGAAATATCCTCTGATCATAACTACAGAGACGCTTTCTGAGAGACTGCTTGCTGATGTGTGACTTCATCACACAGAGTTCCACCCTTCCTTTCTTGGAGCAGTTTGCTAACACTGGTGTCGTGCATTCTGCAAAGTGATATTTGGGAACTCATTGAGGGCTATGGTGAAAAAGGAAATATCCTCAGATAAAAACTGGAAAGAAGCCTTCTGTGAAACGACATCACCATGTGTGAATGCAACTCACAGAGTTACACGTTTCTCTTCAGTGATCAGTTCGCTAACACAGTTTTCTTGATATCTGCAATGGGACACTTCTTAGCGTAATGCAGCTTACGGTGACAAAGCAAATATCCTC
>NW_016876003.1:0-454 GCF_001698545.2 Rhinopithecus bieti
GTCTCAAAAAAAAAAAAAAGAAAAGAAAATATTTCAAAAAATAAAATATAGCAATCCAATAAAAAGTAATACAAATAAAAAATAATATAGTATGACAACTATTTGCATAGCATTTACACCGTATCAGGAGTTATGAGTAACCTAGAGATAATTTAAAGTAGTGGCTGGGCGCGGTGGCTCAAGCCTGTAATCCCAGCACTTTGGGAGGCCGAGACGGGCAGATCACGAGGTCAGGAAATCGAGACCATCCTGGCTAACATGGTGAAACCCCGTCTCTACTAAAAATACAAAAAACTAGCCGGGCGAGGTGGCGGGCGCCTGTAGTCCCAGCTACTCAGGAGGCTGAGGCAGGAGAATGGCGTGAACCCGGAAGGCAGAGCTTGCAGTGAGCTGTGATCCAGCCACTGCACTCCAGCCCGGGCGACAGAGCGAGACTCAGTCAAAAAAAAAAAAA
>NW_016876004.1:0-2267 GCF_001698545.2 Rhinopithecus bieti
AAGAGGAAAAAAATCGCAAACCAATCCAATAAATTTGGTATGTCAAAAAGATACCAGAGTCAACTGAAAGAGTCTCCAATGGTCAAAGCTGGAACAATTTGAGCAACAAAGTTAAAAAAAAAAAAAATAGTATTAGATTGTGACCGAAGGTATAAAACAAATATCCATGATTCTGCACTGGTATAAATAAATACTTGACTAAATAAATGGAGGAGAAAAGACAAATTTCCTGTGTAGAATTAAAATACTTTATGTAGATATGGATCCTTCAAGGAACTAGAACATAACTCCCCACACCTTAAGTGAGGTTTCTTCCTGAGAGTTTGGAAAGGCACTTGGGGGAAAAGAACAACTTTACATCTGGAGAAACCTGCCTAAGACTACCTCAGACAATTTATCAATGTTAACATCAATGTTAACATCAATAACAAGACATGTTCATAGTCTGTATCCGTTATAAGATGTGATGAAAATGGCATTTTACCTTTGTCATCTTCCTCCTAAAACCCATAACCCCAGATTAATCATAAGAAAAACATCAGACAAATTTCAGAAAAGGGACATTCTATAAGACATCTAACTAGTACTCTTCAAACTATCGAGGTCATCAAAAACAAAGAAAGCCTGAGAAACTGTCACTGCCAAGAGGAGCCTAAGGAGACATGACAACTGTAATATGGTGTTGTGGATGAGATCTTGGAACAAAAATAGAACACTAGGCAAAGAAAAAGGAAATCTGAACAAAATATAGCTTTAGTTAACAATAAAATATCCATATTGGTTCATTAGTTATGACAAATGTATAATATTAATGTGTTAATAATACGAGAAATGGGGTGCAGGGTTTATGGGAACTCTACTATATGCTTGATTTTGTCTTTTAAATCTAAAACTGTGTGAAAAAATTGTTTATTTTAAAAAAAATAATTATAAATATATTACATTTTGTATACATTCTAAGGTGGTAAACGGAAGAAGGGAAATAATAATTAAGGGATTCTACATCACTATTTCTCAAAATGTTGTCCTAGGAATACCTGCATGAGAATCTTCTGAAGGAGCACAACAAATCAGATTTCTAGAACCTCTCCTGCCAAGTCCTACAGAAATAAAACTGTGGGAAGGAGAGTCCAGGAATCATCATTTGAACAAGTTCGAATTCCATTGGTTAATGAAGTATTCTACCTTAGTCTTAAAAATTGTTTTAGCATCTTTATTTACTACAATAAAAGCAGCAAAAATAATCTGACCAAATAGCAAAGAAACAGTAGGTCAAACAAGTAAAAGCCTTCCCAAATAAATTTAATAAATAAATTAGGCTTTGTATAGTTTAGTTATTTGTAATCAGATCAATCATGATTATATTCAATAATGTGCCCCAGAGATTGTCAAAATAAATCTCTCAATACTGACTCAGTAGATAACTGATGCTTGTGTAAGAGCAGCAGAAAGTTACTCATTACTCATGTACCTGAATAGAATATCACCCTAAAGTGAGTTATGTTCATCTTAACATGACTAAGAATACCGAGTGAATTAGTGTTAATTTCACCTAAATTTGACTCAACTTGAAATATATAATGTGAGTAGAGAGCTGCTTCTTCAAACTTTTAAGAGTCAAGTTAATTTGCCTTCAGCATAGTAGTTGCTTCCTTCTGAAATAAATAAAAACTTAAGAGTAAATAAGGTTTCACTGTAATGAAATGATCAAGGGAAGAAAGGCATTACCAGAGTGACTGAGGGAGATAATCAACAGACAGCCTGAACCTTTCCTTCCACATCATTCATAGTTATTCTTAGAATTTCAAATAGTATCGGGGTGGAGCAAGATGGCCAAATAGGAACAGCTCCAGTCTCCAACTCCCAGCGTGAGCGACACAGAAGCCCGGTGATTCCTGCATCTTCAACTGAGGTACTGGGGTCATCTCACTAGGGAGTGCCGGACAATCGGTGCTGGTCAGTTGCTGCAGCCTGACCAGCGAGAGCTGAAGCAGGGCGAGGCATCGCCTCACCTGGGAAGCGCAAGGGGGAAGGGTATCCCTTTTCCTAGCCAGGGGAACTGAGACACACAACAACTGGAAAATCGGGTAACTCCCAGCCCAATACCGCGCTCTAAGCAAAAGGGCACACCAGAAGAATATAACCCTCACCTGGCCGGGAGGGTCCCACGCCCACGGAGCCTCCCTCATTGTTAACACAGCAGTCAGCTGCAATCTAACCGCGAGGCAGCAGGGAGGCGGGGGGAGGGGCCCCCGCCATTGCTGAGG
>NW_016876005.1:0-3558 GCF_001698545.2 Rhinopithecus bieti
CAATATCAAGTCTTGATGATAATGCGGAAAAATGGCAACTTCATACTGGTGGAGTCTAAATTATCAAAGTCACATTTTCTATTATGTAGTAAAGTTAAAGAAATGGCCACGGACATGGATGCAGCTGGAAACCATCATTCTTAGCAAACTATCACAAGAACAGAAAACCAAACACCGCATGTTCTCACTCATAGGTGGGAACTGAACAATGAGATCACTTGGACTGGGGAAGGGGAACATCACACACCGGGGCCTATCATGGGGAGGGGGGAGAGGGGAGGGATTGCATTGGGAGTTATACCTGATATAAATGACGAATTGATGGGTGCTGACAAGTTGATGGGTGCAGCACACCAACATGGCACAAGTATACATATGTAACAAACCTGCACGTTATGCACATGTACCCTAGAACTTAAAGTATAATAATAAAAAAAAAAAAAAAAAAAGAAATGGCCACCCTAGGACCTTGCAGTTCCACCCCAGGGTGTCTACCATACAGGATTCAGGCCCATGAGCACCAGAAGACTGGCCCTTGTATAAGCAACACATTTGCGATAGCAAAACAAACAAACAAACGAACAAAAAAACTCAAAGAACTAGAAACCATTCAAAATTTATCAGCAGAAGAATGAATCCATATGTTGCGATCCATTCATAGAACAGAATCCTATGCAGTGACGAAAAAGAATGAGCTGTTTGCTATTCATTCACACAATATGGATAATCTCAGGAATACCATGTTGAGCAAAAAAAAAGCAAGGGGCAGAAGAATACACACAAAATTAATCATATGAGATTTAAAAACATGCAAACCTAAATGATGTAGTAAGTTTAGCAAAGGCCACAAGCCTGTGGTCAAGCAATAAAGAACAGCAAGAGAATGATCAATAAACCAAAATGATTGCCTCCAAAGGAAGGTGAGAAGGGGAGGGGACTTGGGGTGGGGGTTCACAGAGGGCTTCAAAGTTGATGTATTGTCCTGTGTCTCAAACTGGATGGTGGGGAGATGAGGATTTGTGGATTGTTACTCTGCATATCTTCTGCATTTTCATGAATACTCTTTTTCAGAGTCTCACTATTTAACTAAGCAAATATTTTATAAAGAATGGGCAGTGAGGAAGTGAGGACAAGGATTTGCTATGAAAGTGGGTATGAAAAAAAGGCAAGGCTTGGAAAAAACACGGGGTGAGGGTGACGGTGCACCAAGCGTGAGTGGTAGCAGCCCAGGTGCATTGCTTGTAGAAATTTTCAAACAGCTGGGGGAGGGAGACCATTGGGAAACAGCTAATGCATGCTAGGCTTAATACCTAGGGGATGGGTATTAATGGCACACATTTACCTATGTAACAAACCTGCACATCCTGCACAAGTACCCCAGAACTTAAAATTAAAATTGATTAAAAAAAAAAGAAAAGAAAATTTCAAACATAATAAAACCAGCTACAAATCAGTCTGCTTTTTGTTATTACCATGTGCCTGCAAGTCTACACAATGCCAGTGATACATAACCCACTTTAACATAAAACCTGTTGGTCTGGGTTCTAAACAATTTGTGCAGTAAACGTTGGGTTTTAGTAATAGTAATAATCAATGTAAACTTCAAGTCAGCACATTTTATTACCTATCCTTTAATAAACACTGAAGCCCACATGGAAATACATTCCACCGCCCCTAGAAACACACAGACGCAGCTACACGGGGCTGATCCACTGGTCCCCTCACTGTCTCCACCGCAGGGACACATGACTTGCCCAGGGTTTTCTGCATCCAGTCCTGGGCCTTCTACCTGACACCTACCCTTTGCACCCTACCCCCCACCTCCAGATGGCACACAGGTCCTGCCCAGACCAGCCTTAACAAGTTCCAAGCAGCCTTCATCTCCAACTGCCCTTCCCCGACTCGGGCCACCCCTCCCCAGCCCCTCCCCACACCACTGTATCTCCAGACATGCCACGTCCTCTCCCTACAAAGCCCCATTCTTGGTGCTGCCTGGAAAACCGACCCATTCTGTGAAGCCCACCCCAGAGACTGTCCCCTCCAGGTTGTAGTGAGGGGCTCTTTCCTCAGGGTCCCCCCACCCTGCTCCACACCCACCTTTGGGAATCTGGAGAAAGGTCTTTCAGAGACACAAGAGTTTCTTTCCTGCCCCTGGGGCACCCAGCACCCAGCACCTGCACGGGGCAGGCGCTCAGTGAGCATTTGATGAGTGTGTGTGAGTGAGTGGCGCTGGAACCAACCCTTCCCGTCCAGGACTCTGTATCTCTTGGAGGCCCCAACAGACCCTCTGGAGGAATCCCCAGTGTCTGTGCATGCCTCAGGAGAAAGTGACAGCACCTTCCAGTGCCCCACACTGGCATCCTGACCCAGGGCCAGCAATGTCTCTGCTGTCCAGAAAGCACAGACTCCACAAAGTTATACACGCTTGCCCTGTGCCGGATCCCAATGCTAAGAACTAATATTTTGCTCCATGTTAATCCCCCAATAAATCTACAAATTCTATACAACCCCAATCAAAACCTGATCAAGATTTTAATGGGATTTGACAAGCTGATTCTAATATTCAGATGGGAGAGTAAATGTTCAAAAATAGCCAAGACAGCTTGAAAAAAAGAAAAAACAAAGAGGGGAATTTTGCCCGACAAGATGTCAAAGCATATTATAAAGTAATTTTAATAAATATAATGTGATATTAGCACATGAATGGATAAATACATCCTTGGAAAAAAAATAGAAGTTCAGAAAAGCAGATCCATGTAAATACTGGACTTTAGTATATGAATAAAGAGGCATTTCAAATCAGCCGGGGGGACGTAGATTATTTGGTAAGTGTTGGAATAATTTACTATCCAGAAAACATAAAATTAAAATTTGCCCTTCACACCACTAACAAAAATCAATGAAATAAAGGTAAACATGGTTTTTTTAATTTTGAAATGGCAAGAGTGATCGAAGAAAATCTAGGAAAATATGTTTATGACAGTAAAAGAGTTTTAAATAAGATTTACTAAAAAGCAAAATTCATAAATTTAACTACAGAAGGTAAAAGCCTCTATGAAGAAAGCTAAAAGTTAAAAGAGCACTGGCAGATAAGAAAAGATTTACATCATATGTAACAAACTAAGGGTTATTATCCAAAACATATAAAGAATTCCTTCAATAAAAAGTAGGAAAGATAAGCCAGGCACGGTGACTCATGCTTATAATCCCAGCACTTTGGGATGCCAAGGCAGGCAGATCACCTGAGGTCAGGAGTTGGAGACCAGCCTGGCCAACATGGTGACACCCCATCTCTACTAAAATACAAAAATTAGCCGGGCATGGTGGCGCATGCCTGTAATCCCAGCTACTCTGGAGGCTGAGGCAGGAGAATTGCTTGAACCTGGGAGGCAGAGGTTGCAGTAGTCTCAGCTACTGGGGGCGGTGGACTGAGGCAGGAGGAGCCTTGGAGGTCAAGGATGTAGTGAGTCCTAATCATGCCACTGCACTCCAGCCTGGGTGACAGAACAAGACCCTGAAAAAAACAAGAAAGGAAGAAAAGGAAGGAATGAAGAAAGG
>NW_016876006.1:0-2568 GCF_001698545.2 Rhinopithecus bieti
CGTAACTGGGAGACGTCTCCCAGTAGCGGCCGACAGATACCTCATAAAGGCAGCTGCCCCTCTGGGACAAAGCTTCCAGAGGAAGGATCAGGCAGCAATATTTGCTGTTCTGCAATATTTGCTGTTCTACAGTCTCTGCTGGTGATACCCGGGCAGAGAGGATCTGGAGTGGACCTCCAGCAAAATCCAACAGAACTGCAGCTGAGGGACAGGAGTGTTAGAAGGAAACTAACAAACAGAAAGGAATAGCATCAACATCAACAAAAGGGCATTCACACCAAAACCCCATCTGTAAGTCATCAACATCAAAGACCAAAAGTAGATAAAACCACAAAGATGGGGAGAAACCAGAGCAGAAAAGCTGAAAATTCTAAAATCAAAGCACCTCTTCTCCTCCAAAGGATCACAGATCCTCGCCAGAAATGGAACAAAGCTGGATGGAGAATGACTTTGACAAGCTGAAAGAAGTAGGCTTCAGAAGGTCAGTAATAAGAAACATCTCCAAGATAAAGAAGGATGTTCGAACCTGTCGCAAGGAAGCTAAAACCTTGAAAAAAGATTAGACAAATGGCTAATTAGAATAAACAATATAGCAAAGACATTAAATGACATGCTGGAGCTGAAAACCATGGCATGAGAACTACATGATGCATACAAAAGCTTCAGTAGCCAATTCAATCAACTGGAAGAAAAGGTATCAGTGACTGAAGATCAAATTAATGAAATAAAGTGTGAAGACAAGGTTAGGGGAAAAAAAGAGTAAAAGAAACAAACAAAGCTTCCAAGAAATATGGGACTATGTAAAAGACCAAATCTACGTTTGATTGGTGTACCTGAAAGTGACAGGGAGAATGGAACCAAGTTGGAAAACACTCTTCAGGATAACATCCAGGAGAACTTCCCCAACCTAGCGAGGCAGGCCAACATTCAAATTCAGGAAATACAGAGAACGCTACAAAGATACTACTCGAGAAGTACAACCACAAGACATATAATTGTCAGATTCACCAAGGTTAAAATGAAGGAAAAGGTGTTAAGGGCAGCCAGAGAGAAAGGTCAAGTTATCCACAAAGGGAAGCACATCAGACTAACAACGGATCTCTCAGCAGAAATGCTTCAAGCCAAAAGAGAGTGGGGCCAATATTAAGCATCCTTAAAGAAAAGAATTTTCAACCCAGAATTTCATAACCAGCCAAACTAAGCTTCATAAGTGAAGGAGAAATAAAATCCTTTATAGACAAGTAAATGCTCAGAGATTTTGTCACCACCTTACAAGAGATCCTAAAGGAAGCACTAAACATGGAAAGGAAAACTGGTACCAACCACCGTAAAACATGCCAAATTGTAAAGACCATGGATGCTATGAAGAAACTGCCTCAGTGAAAGGGCAAAACAACCAGCTAACATCATAATGACAGGATCAAATTCACACATAACAATATTGACCTTAAATGTAAATAGGCTAAATGCCCCAATTAAAAGACACAGACTGGCAAATTGAATAAAGAGCCAAGACCCATCAGTGTGCTGTATTCAGGAGACCCATCTCGTGCAAAGACGCATATAGGCTCAAAATAAAGGGATGGAGGAAGATCTACCAAGCAAACGGAAAGCAAAAAAAAAAAAAGCAGGGATTGCAATCCTAGTCTCTGAGAAAATAGACTTTAAGCCAATAAATAACAAAAAAGACAAAGAAGGCCATTACATAATGGTAAAGGGATCAATTCAACAAGAAGAGCAAACCATCCTAAATATATAAGCGCCCCATACAAGAACACCCAGATTCATAAAGCAAGTCCTTAGAGACCTACAAAGAAACTTAAAGTCTCCGATTATTATTGTGTGGGAGTCTAACACCCCACTGTCAATATTAGACAGATCAACAAGACAAAGTTAAAAGGATATCCAGTACCTGAACTCAGCTCTGCAACAAGCAGACCTAACAGACATCTACAGAACTCACCAAGGCAAATAAACAGAATATACATCCTTCTCAGCAACACATTACACTTATTCTAAAATTGACCACATAATTGGAAGTAAAGCCTCCTCAGCAAATGTAAAAGAACATAAATCACAACAAACTGTCTCTCAGAACACAGTGCAATCAAATTACAACTCAGGATTAAGAAACTCACTCCAAACCGCACAACTACATGGAAACTGAACAACCTGCTCCTGAATGACTACTGGGTACATAATGAAATGAAGGCAGAAATAAAGATGTTCTTTGAAACCAATGAGAACAAAGACACAATGTACCAGAATCTCTGGGATACATTTAAAGCAGTATGTAGAGGGAAATTTATACTGCTGTTTCTCCACATCCTCTTCAGCACCTGTTGTTTCCTTACTTTTTAATGATTGCCATTCTAACTGGTGTGAGATGGTATCTCATTGTGGTTTTGATTTGCATTTCTCTGATGGCCTAGTTCAACCATTATGGAAAACAGTATGGCGATTCCTCAAGGATCTAGAACTAGAAGTACCATATGACCCAGCCATCCCATGACTGTGTATATACCCAAAGGATTACAAATCATGCTGCTATAAAGACACACGCACTCG
>NW_016876007.1:0-399 GCF_001698545.2 Rhinopithecus bieti
AAAAGATAGTCTTTTCAACATATGGTGAGGGGAACAATTGGACACCCACATTAAAAAAAAAAAAAACCAATCTAAACAAAGACCTTGGCCGGGCACGGTGGCTCAAGCCTGTAATCCCAGTACTTTGGGAGGCCGAGACGGGCGGATCACAAGGTCAGGAGATCGAGACCATCCTGGCTAACACGGTGAAACCCCACCTCTACTAAAAAATACAAAAAACTAGCCGGGCGAGGTGGCGGGCGCCTGTAGTCCCAGCTACTTGGGAGGCTGAGGCAGGAGAATGGCGTGAACCCGGGAGGCAGAGCTTGCAGTGAGCTGAGATCCGGCCACTGCACTCCAGCCTGGGTGACAGAGCAAGACTCTGTCTCAAAAAAAAAAAAAAAAAAAAAAAAAAAAAAA
>NW_016876008.1:0-4097 GCF_001698545.2 Rhinopithecus bieti
GTTTGCTAAGAATGATGGTTTCCAGCTGCATCCATGTCCCTACAAAGGTCACACCAGTTAGAATAGCAATCATTAAAAAGTCAGGAAACAACAGGTGTTGGAGAGGATGTGGAGAAATAGGAACACTTTTACACTGTTGGTGGGATTGTAAACTAGTTCAACCATTATGGAAAACAGTATGGCAATTCCTCAAGGATCTAGAACTAGATGTACCATATGACCCAGCCATCCCACTACTGGGTATATACCCAAAGGATTATAAATCATGCTGCTATAAAGACACATGCACACGTATGTTTATTGCGGCACTATTCACAATATCGAAGACTTGGAATTAACCCAAATGTCCATCTGTGACAGGCTGATGTCACTTTTTAAAGGGAAAGGGAGAGAGAAAGATTTGCCTGTTTTGGAAAATTTTTTGAAAGGAACACCACAGGAAATTAGGTCATTCTTAGGTGCCTGCCATTTATATCTAAAATGGTTTTCAATAATGGGATAGTTCTAATATCAGTAGAGATATCCATTATCACATGCAGATTGAACCTCATTGCAGGATAGAAATATTTAAAACTCTTAAACTAACTTGAAGAATTGTTCAAGTTTTGAAAATATATTTTAAAAGAAAAACTTTCCAGTTAATTTTATGAAATAAACAAAATCTTTATTCTAAACGATATATTTATAAAATTTTATTTTATAATTGGTTATTGGTAGTGTAAGGAAATAAAATAGACTTTTATGTGCTCATATTATAACCAGTGATCCCAATAGCTATATTTAGTTATTAGTTCTAATATTTTAGTTTAGATTTTCTACATCTACAATAATGTCATTAGCAAATAATGACCAGTGTATTTCTTTACTGCTAATTCTTACTTTTTTTCTTATTGAACTGACTAGAGAATCTTTTATCTGATCCCATAAGGAAAGCTTTCTGTATTTCCTTATAAATTACAATATTTTTGTAAGATTTTATGATTTATCTTTCATCAGATTAAATAAATTCCATTCTATTCCTAGTTTGCATATTAACAAATATTTTCTGCATCCATTGAGATAAGATTTTCTTTCATATTGTTAATATAGTGAACTACAATAATTGATTTTGTGATATTAAAACAATATTTCATTATTGAAAATACTTAATTTATTTTTAATTTAGTGTACTTTTAAAATTAAGATATAATTCATACAACATAATATTTGCCTTTAAAAAGGATGTAACTAAGTACACAATATAATATAATATTATAAGCATAATACAATATTTCTTTTGTTGCTTGTAATTTGGTGTCATATCTAAGAAACCATTGTTTAATCTAAGGTCATGAAGATTTTGCTTATGTTTTCTTCTGTGAGTTTTTTACTTCTAGGTCTTACATGTAGGTTTTGATCAACTTTGTGTGTAACGAAAGGTCAGAATCCAACTTCTTTGGTTTGCACGCATATGTACAGTTGTCCCAACACTATTTGTTGACAAGAATACTATTTCCCCATTGAATTTTCTTGGTATCCTTTCAAAAATAAATTGCTCATAAATATGAGGTTTATTTATTGATGCTCAATATTATGTCATTATATTTATATGTCTATCTTTATGCTAGAACAACATTGAATCAATATAGTTTGGTAGAAAATTTTGTTTCAAGATTATTTAGACTGTTTTGGGCACTTTGCTATATTTGTTTCCTATTGCTGATGTAACATCTTACTACAAAGTTATGCCTGAAAATATCACAGCTTTATCATCTTAATGTGTGCGTGTGTGGGGGGGGGGTATTCCTTGGGATTTTCTATATGCACAAATATTTCTCCATAAACATCTATATACAAATTCTTTATACCTCATGGCATCTCCATATAGAGATAGTTATATTTCTTTCTTTTTAATCTTGACCCCAGGCTAATATCCAATTGAATAAAAGGTGGTACTACTATTGAACGTGCCGTAGAATATTAACTTTGTAAACTGACTTGAAGTCTCCCTGGGTGAATGCTAACCCTCTCATATATAATAATGGCTTCATTTACAAAATGTATAAGATAATGACTATCATCACATTATTTCTTCAGCCTTGACTTTTATCCAGAACTGCCAAATCTGGATATAATTCCCATTTGGGATTCCCACAGGCATGTTCAAAATAGTACTTTCTTTTGCCCATGAGATTCTGCCTTATGTCTTCAATTTATACTCTAGGTAAATGTTGCAAGCAGAATAAAAGCCCCCAAAGATGTTCACACTTTAATCTTTGAGACCTGAATATGCTGTATTACCTGACAAGAGAGACTCTGCAGTTAGAATTATGAATAATATTAAAATGAGGACTATATATGAGCCCAATCTAATCACTATGAGCCCTTAAAAGTTGAGGCCATGCTCCAGTTGATTTCTGAGAGATGGGGCAGGAGGGAAGGCAGAGATATTCGAAATGTTAGTGCTGCTGGAGAGGGCCATGAATAAAGCATAAGAAGGAACAGAGTCTCTAGG
This sequence comes from Rhinopithecus bieti, assembly GCF_001698545.2. Lineage (NCBI taxonomy): Eukaryota > Metazoa > Chordata > Mammalia > Primates > Cercopithecidae > Rhinopithecus > Rhinopithecus bieti. Next base: position 2,495 of record NW_016876008.1, read on the forward strand.
AGCAAAGGCTGGCCCCAGCTGACAGCCAGCAAGGAAATGGGGACTGCGATACTACCTGCACAAGGAACTAAGTGTGGCTAACAACCTGAACAAACTTGGAAGCAGACCTTTCCTCAGAGCCTGCAATAAAAAATGCAAGAGTGATGGAGTCATTACATTACTACCTGAATACAACACACTTTTCAAGCTACATAAACTTCATGCTTTCCTCTTTTAATAAAAGTCATCTCCTCTGCGCTCAAAACTCTCCCCATTGTTATTAATCTGCCTGAAAATGTGTCTTCATCCTCAAGTGTCTACTCAAATGGTCTATTCGATGAGGTCGTCTCAGATGATCCCAGATAATTAGCACCACTTTTTAAAATTAGATTTCTAGATACCTTCATTATTGTAATCCCCTTTTATAGCAAATTTTTGTTGTTGTATACCTACTTACTAAACTAACACTTTTTTTGTTTTTAAATCTGCATCAGTTGTTGAACCCATATAGAATATATTAAATATATACAGGCTAATGAAGTAAAACATGAATGCATCTCAGACCACTTATCCTAAAACATCCATTTTTTTCTTTCATTCTGTCAAATACTTTTTCTCTGATATCCTATACTTTTGTTACTATTCATTGATTTTATCCATTTATAGTTATTTTCTTACTGAGGTGCAATAACTTTCTATGTATTGTTTAGTTTATCACATATCTTGCAAAATTTTGTCTGCTTTGCATAATATCTTTTTATTTTATTGTAAAACACATTATAGAACTTTACAGATGAAATAAAACCTGTTGGCCAGGAGTGGTGGCTCACGCCGGTAATCCCAGCACTTTGGAAGGCTGAGGCAGGTGGATCATGAGGTCGGGAGATCAAGACCATCCTGGCCCAACATGGTGAAACCCTATCTCTACGAAAAATATAAAAATTAGCCAGGCATGGTGGTGTGCACCTGTAGTCCCAGCTACTCAGGAGGCTGAGGCAGGAGACTTGCTTGAACCCGGGAGGCAGAGGCTGCTGTGAGCCAAGATTGTGCCACTACACTCCAACCTGGGCAACAGAGCAAGACTCTGTCTAAAATAAAATAAAATAAATCGTCAATTATTTGTTTCTGTAGATTATCCTTTTAATTTTTTTGTTACAAATATTTATTAAAAAGTACAATTCAGAAGTTACCTGGACAATCATATAGATTCTTCTTGAATTTTAGTTTTCGAATACATTCTTCAACTCAAGTTCAGATAAACGATTCATCTATATTTTCTTCCAAAATGTTTTAAAAGCAAAAAATCTCTTGTTCTATAAGCAATTATTTTAAGGTATATGTAAAGTAGGAATCTAACTTTATTTTGTTTTAAATAGTTGACCAGTTACCCTGGTTCCTGCATTATCTGCTGAGTAAACTTTTCTTATCCCTCTAACTTGAAATACCAAAATCTGTCATTAAAAAGTCATTCATATGTCCATTCTTCCACTTGTGCAGCCCTACTGTGTTGTCATTCCAAAATGATGCTTATCCTTCTGCTAAATTTCTTTAAGTATTTCTGATATTTGTCCTTCCAGATAAAATTTGATTATTTTAATCAAAGGCCAAAAATACATCATTAAAT
>NW_016876009.1:0-1314 GCF_001698545.2 Rhinopithecus bieti
ACAGTTAACAGTGAAGAGATCTGACGTCATTTGCACCAAACTGAGACTTCATGACTGGCTGAAGACAAGCCCTAAGGCTTTGGAGGTGGGGCTTCCTCTGGCATTTAGTTACTGCTGGTCAGAAGCCGTTTTAGCAATACTTGTTTCGTCTCATGCTGAGGAGCCTAGGAGCCCTGAATATGGTCAAGGCATTCAAAAGAAACTTTCTCTTTTTTTTTTTTTTTTTTTGAGACGGAGTCTTGCTCTGTCGCCCTGGCTGGAGTGCAGTGGCCGGATCTCAGCTCACTGCAAGCTCCGCCTCCCGGGTTTACGCCATTCTCCTGCCTCAGCCTCCGGAGTAGCTGGGACTACAGGCGCCCGCCACCTCGCCCGGCTAGTTTTTTGTATTTTTAGTAGAGACGGGGTTTCACCATGTTAGCCAGGATGGTCTCGATCTCCTGACCTCGTGATCCGCCTGTCTCGGCCTCCCAAAGTGCTGGGATTACAGGCTTGAGCCACCGCGCCCGGCCCAAAAGAAACTTTCTAAGACCCTGGCCTACAGGAGCATTCTCTAAAACAGCTTCAAGGAGGAGATTATAGATAATTTATTACAACCAAAATTCTAATTACCTCCTTTTGTACAGACAGGAAAATCTGCTTCCCCTTCTGGCTGATTGTGAGCCTGGTAAGCAGACAATGAGTCTTCTTTTCAGATTCCAGGAAGTTTCGCTCGCTTCAACTTTCCTAAAATTAATGTTGCAGAAAGACAAATGAGTTTCACAGTAACTGAGGACTTTAGAAGTGGAGACACTGGGTGAGGGAACTAGCATAGTCCAGGGAGCTATAGAAATGCTGTTTCACGTTGTGTAAGGAAATCAGTTTTTCAAATTAAAAAGCCATATATTAGAAAAGGGGATCAGGGCCAGGCACCGTGGCTCAGCCTGTAATTCCAGCACTTTGGAAGGCCAAGGTGGGAAGATCCCTTGAGGCCAGGAATTCAAGACTAGCTTGGGCAACATGGCAAGACCCCATCTCTAAAAAAAAGAAAAAGAGGCCAGGTGCGGTGGCTCACGCCTGTAATTCCAGTACTTTGGGAGGCTGAGGCAGGCGGATCACCTGAGGTCAGGAGTTAGAGACCAGCCTGACCAACATGGTGAAACCCGTCTCTACTAAAAATACAAAAATTAGCCAGGCTTGGTGGCGCGTGCCTGTAATCCCAACTACTCAGGAGGCTGAGGCAGGAGAATCACTTGAACCCAGGAGGCAGAGGTTGCAGTGAGCTCAGGTCGTGCCACTGCACTCCAGCCTGGGCAACAGAGCGAGACTCTGCCTCAA
>NW_016876010.1:0-763 GCF_001698545.2 Rhinopithecus bieti
CTAAAGAAAAACTTAAGGCTTTAAAGAATTTAGTTAAGCAACAATTGGCTGAGGGACATATTGAACCAAGTACTTCTGCATGGAATTCCCCTGTGTTTGTCATTAAAAAGAAAAGTGGAAAATGGCACTTATTAACTGATCTTAGAGCTGTAAATGCTTGTATTCAACCTATGGGGACTTTACAACCTAGGCTTTCTAATCCAGCTCTTATCATCCCTACTTACAAATTGTGACATCTATTTGCTACCTTGGAAGGAGATTCAGATTTAAATAGTTCTCGTCAATTATCCCCCGTAGCAGAAGAAGAATTGTCATTTGTAGAAAATAGAATTAGTGAAGCTCACCTTGATTATATTGCACCCAATCTTCCACTTTCACTGTGTCTTTTTCATACTCCCCATTCGCCAATGGCCATTTCACACCAAGATAATAATATTCTGGAGTGGCTGTTTTTGGCTAACAAAGCCATTAAGAAAATTCAGCCATATATTGATAAATTGGCTGAATTAATTATTAAAGGATGACATCGAGCTCATCAATTGCTTGCTGCTGACCCTATAAAAATTATTCTCTGTTGGAAACTCATGAGGGTTGGCAAGTGGCTTGCGCTGAGCATACTGGTTCTTTTTCTCTTTACTGCCGTATAATCCTATCTCTTACACTCCAGTTAAAGGTCCCACCTTTTTTACTGATGCTTCAAGCAATGGAAAGGCTAGATACTAGACTTCGGACAACTCAAAAATTTGTCACTATCCATTTGAAT
>NW_016876011.1:0-407 GCF_001698545.2 Rhinopithecus bieti
GGTTTTGTACAGCCCTTCATGCTAAAAACGTCAAAAAACTAGGTACTGGTGGGACGTATTTCAAAATAATAAGAACTATTTATGACAAATCCACAGCCAATATCATACTGAATGGGCAAAAACTGGAAGCATTCCCCTTGAAAACTGGTGCAAGACAGGGATGCCCTCTCTCACCACTCCTATTCAACATAGTGTTGGAAGTTCTGGCCAGGGCAATCAGGCAAGAGAAAGAAATAAAGGATATTCAATTAGGAAAAGAGGAAGTCAAATTGTCCCTGTTTGCAGATGACATGATTGTATATTTAGAAAACCCCATCGTCTCAGCCCCAAATCTACTTCAGCTGATAAGCAACTTCAGCAAAGTCTCAGGATATAAAATCAACGTGCAAAGATCACAAGCATCCCTA
>NW_016876012.1:0-920 GCF_001698545.2 Rhinopithecus bieti
AGAACACTGAAATGAATGTTCTTCAATTCACCCATTAAGTCTTCAAGATTGCCATTGCTTATTGATTCACTGATGAGTAGACTAAATGATATTTGACTGGTTTGATAATGTTAAACAATCTCAAATAAATGAATTGTGTACTGGTTTCTAACTATATTCTGGCTAACCTTTCCCTTTTGTCTAACCTGTGGAAGAAATTCATGATTAAAATATGCTTTAATTTTAACTAAGAAATCTTTGTCAGCTGTGGGGAAAAGAGGTCTATTTCTGCCCTGAAATTATATCAAGCTGTAACTCTGATTAATAAAAAACTTAGAGCCTTGATGAAATAAATCATTGTAATAACAATATTCATCATCATTATTATTTCCTCAGAAAGAGAACTGACTTCTGGGTATTCTTAGCCTAATCCCATCTGCCACCACAAAATTTAGACTTTGAAGCAAATGTATTAGGTATTTCCTGGATCACATCCTTAGATAACAAAGAACTTCATTAAATATAGAAAGCTCTTCCTAGCCTCTGCCTCCCACTGATTTAATATATAAAAGATCGTGCTAGATACAGAAATTGTATTTACATTCCTGAATCCACACAGTATCATATGATGTTGTGTGAGAGAGGCTGAAGGTCACTGTCTACCAAGCAGTCAGCAAGGCCGAGTGTTGGATTCAGTTGCTCTCGTTTCCTGATTTCAATTAAAAAAAAAAAAAAAAAACAGCAGCAGCAGCAGTAATAACAATGACACAAAAAATCTAAAGCCAGTTTTGAAGTAATGATAGCCTGCAACCCCTGCAAGAATGCAAAGATGTTCCAGCTGGACACTATGCTAACACCAGCTCTGGTGCTCTTTTGTATCCATGCAAGGCAGAAAAGAAGAAGCTACCTAGAAGAGCATAGGCTGAAAAATGAACTAGAAA
>NW_016876013.1:0-919 GCF_001698545.2 Rhinopithecus bieti
TGCAGAGCAGGAACACTGGGCCTGTCTCCTGGGCTCCATCCAAGTTGCTTGTCCTGTCTGTCCCTCCGTTTCCTCATCTGTTCATAGGGTACTACAGTAGTACCTACCTCTGTAAATTGCTGCAGTGAATTATATGAGCTATTTCTTATCAATCTCCTAGAACATTTATGGGCACAGAGTAAACACTACCTATTAGTTCTTCATTCTAGTGTTTCTAAATTAACACAAACTTTGTTAGTATTTGGGCATATTTCCTTCATAGTCTTGTGGGCTTATGTCTCATGCTTTATGTTTCCGTTATGATTGTTAAAATCATATCTGCAGATATGATTTAAAAATCAAAGATTTTTAAGATCTGTGACGTATTTGTCCTTGAAATTCCCAGTCAAAGGGAAACCATCAGTCCCATAGTCCTAGAGGCCTTCCCGACTGTCCAAGAAATCTCTACTTCATGCCCCAGTGCAGTGTTTTGGAGGAGAGGCTGCAAGGCTTGGGAAAGTGGCCCCGCATTCAGAGTCAGACCTCAGGGGCTGTGAATTCTGACTCCACTTCATTGTGGTTGAATCATCTTGTCAACTTCCTTGATGTGCCCTTGAGTTTCCCTTTCTTTGTCTGTAAATTTTGAAGGATTAGATGCCAGAAAGTTGGGAGACTGAAGAGTAAAGAGGTGGAAATCCCTGCCTAGAGCCTGGTACTGGGGACAGTTATGTCCTTGGGATGGCCCTGGCTCCTGCCCTGTAGGCAGTGGCCACCGCTGTGTGTCCAGCTTTTCACTGAGGCCGGTGTGTCTGTCTTTTCTCAGACTATGAAGAGTGCAAAGACCTCCTAAAATCTATGCTGCGGGATGAGCTTCAGTTCAAGGAGGAGAAGCTTGCAGAGCAGCTCGGGCAAGCTGAGGAGCTCAGGTGAGGGGGCCCTA
>NW_016876014.1:0-322 GCF_001698545.2 Rhinopithecus bieti
GGCCGCCAGAGACCATACCGAGGAGAAATGAGCCTCCCCGGGGTCCCAGAGCCCTCCCAGGTTTCCAGGAGAGGGGCCCTCTACTGCGTATGCGCGGGTGTGCGGGCAGCTGCCTAGTTTCTGGGAGTAGCTCCGGTACAGCTCTCATTCCTTTCCACCACCCGACCCCAGCTTGACCCCCACCCCACTCCCCAACCCCGCGCTCGCGCACACACACGCGCGCACCAACACACCCACACAACCACACACCCTCACACCCACATACACCGCCCCCACCGCCACAGCGTTCTGCACTGGGCTGCTGGCTGGAGACCTCCGTGCC
>NW_016876015.1:0-814 GCF_001698545.2 Rhinopithecus bieti
AATCTCTCAAGTGATTGGATGATCTGAATTGACACACGAGTCAGACACATCTGTTTTCTTTCTTTTTTTTTTCTTTTTCAAACGGAGTCTAGCTCTCACCCAGGCTGGAGTGCAATGGCGCGATCTCGGCCCACTGCAACCTTCGCCTCCCACATTCGAGTGATTCTCCTGCCTCAGCCTCCCAAGTAGCTGGGACTATGGGCGTGCACCACCACACCTGGCTAATTTTTTTTGGTATTTTTAGTAGAGACGAGGTTTCACCATGTTGGCCAGGTTGGTCTTGAACTCCTGACCTCGTGATCGGCCTGCCTCATTCTCCGAAAGTGCTGGTACTACAGGCTGAGCCACTGTGCCCAGCCTACATATCTGTTTTCTAATCAACACTGCTACTCCCTGGGTTTTTCACCTTGAAAAGATTTGTTCACTTATATTGACTTTAGTTTTTTAACTGTAAATTATATTTTATTAGTAAAATTTAAAAGGTAGGAAAATACTTATAGTATTTACATAGGGCATAAAAGTTGTGCATATCAGAAAAAATTATGTATTCCATTTGTTTTTTTGTTTGTTTGTTTGTTTGAGACGGAGTCTCGCTCTGTTGCCCAAACTGGAGTGCAGTGGCTGGATCTCAGCTCACTGCAAGCTCTGCCTTTTGGGTTCATGCCATTCTCCTGCCTCAGCCTCCCAAGTAGCTGGGACTACAGGTGCCCGCCACCTCGCCCGGCTAGTTTTTTTTTGTATTTTTTGGTAGAGACGGGGTTTCACCGGGTCAGCCAGGATGGTCTCGATCTCCTGCCCTTGTGATCCGCCCGTC
>NW_016876016.1:0-763 GCF_001698545.2 Rhinopithecus bieti
AGACCAAGGACAAAAGGAGATTGAGGTCCATAGTTAGAACTGGCAGCTTTCATTTCTTTCAAAAATTTAAATTATAAGGCAGTAAATTGGACATTATTGCCACCATTTGGAAACTGAGCATTAGGAGTAAAAGGAGCATGAATAATTGGAAACAAATCCAGCTCCTCAAATTTTCTTATCTTTTCCTTTTCTCCTTCCCCCAATGGCGGGAAAGGCACTGAGAAAACTTTGCCAGACAAAGGTAAGGAAGCTGGGGGGGTTGGAGGCACTGGAAAATCCCCTTCTAATGGGGCAGAAGGAAAAGAAACAGGGAAAGCTTGCAAAGGTGAATTAGAAGAATGTATCTGTAATATTTGTTGAAGCATTCCCATAATACGCTGTATGTCAGAATTTCCCTTAGAAGAAGGAAGAGTTGGCTCTTCCTCTTTTCCCCCTTTTGCTATCCCCCCATCCTCTGTTATCCTGGCATAAATGGGCTCCATTTCAGATTCATTTTTTCCCAAATCCTCAGATGCCTTTCCTCCTGTGGCTACATCACCACGCTCTGAATCAGTGTCAAGTAACTCTAATGCCTGAGTGATAGAGTTACACAAGGTCCACAAATTTAGAGGCATAGTATTGCCTAACTGGTGAGTTCTACACAGAGCTTTTACTACCTGTAACCATTTCTCTCCGATTTAGCTGCACTTTAGTCTGATACTGAAACCAGTAACAATGTTGTTCAACATGGGCAAACAATCACTTCAAAGTCTTTTTTTTTTTT
>NW_016876017.1:0-1654 GCF_001698545.2 Rhinopithecus bieti
GAGATGGAGTCTCACTCTGTCGCCCAGGCTGGAGTGCAATGGCTTGATCTCAGCTCCCTGCAACCTCCACCTCCCAGGTTCAAGTGATTCTCCTTCCTCAGCCTCCCTAGTAGCTGGGATTACAGGTGTGAGCAACCACACCCAGCTAATTTTTGTATCTTTTTTTTTTTTTTTTTTTTGAGACGGAGTCTCACTCTGTCGCCCAGGCTGGAGTGCAGTGGCCTGATCTCAGCTCACTGCAAGCTCCGCCTCCCGGGTTTACGCCATTCTCCTGCCTCAGCCTCCCGAGCAGCTGGGACTACAGGCGCCAGCCACCTCGCCCGGCTAGCTTTTTGTATTTTTTAGTAGAGACGGGGTTTCACCATATTAGCCAGGATGGTCTCGATCTCCTGACCTCGTGATCCGCCCGTCTCGGCCTCCCAAAGTGCTGGGATTACAGGCTTGAGCCACCGCGCCCGGCCAATTTTTGTATCTTTTTTAGTAGAGACAGGTTTAGCCATGTTGGTCAGGCTGGTCTCAAACTCTGGACCTCAGGTGATCCACCCACCTTGGCCTTCCAAAGTGCCGGGATTACAGGCGTGAGCAACCACACCTGGCCTGTTTTTGAATCTTATTAATTCTCTTGAGAAAAATTTCTCAATCTGTATACCTAACAACATAAGCATCACATTCTCCATCAACCCCAGAAATAAACCATATACCCAAAAGGAATATATGAGTATGATTCAGTTCCAATCAACGTTCCATCATTATTGCAAAGTAGATTAAAATTAAGAGAAAATGAAATACTTCATCCTCCATAGTTCTTTTATCTACAAAGCCATAATTCATTTCCTTCTCTGCCCTACCACTACTTCCAAAAGCATTTCCAGTGGCTTCAGAGGAGATTTCCTAGGGCTTATTTTTTCATCTATTCTTTTATTTTAAGGGAGGTTTTTGACTAAATTATTCACATCTTTACCTTAAGGCCCAGGCAACAGGGCAATGTTTCAAGAAAGCTGCCTTGGAAGAAGAAATACTAATTCTGCATATAGCTGCTTTAAAAGCCTGAAAGATAAGCTTTAAATAGCATTTATGATTATCTCTTTTTTTACCTACTTTCTCTGTCAAACATCTCCTAGTATCATTTTAACATAATTTGACTTTAAAAAATAAATATAAGCCAGGCGTGGTGGCTCACGCCTGTAATCCCAGCACTTTGGGGGGCTGAGGTGGGCAGATCACCTGAAGTTAGGAGATGGAGACTGGCCTAACCAACACGGTGAAATGTGAAACCTTGTCTCTAGGATTAAGAAAATGTGGCACATATACACCATGGAATACTATGCAGCCATAAAAAAGGATGAGTTTGTGTCCTTTGTAGGGACATGGATGCAGCTGGAAACCATCATTCTTAGCAAACTATCACAAGAACAGAAAACCAAACACCGCATGTTCTCACTCATAGGCGGGAACTGAACAAAGAGATCACTTGGACTCGGGAAGGGGAACATCACACATAGGGGCCTATCATGGGGAGGGGGGAGGGATTGCATTGGGAGTTATACCTGATGTAAATGACAAGTTGATGGGTGCTGACGAGTTGATGGGTGCAGCACACCAACATGGCACAAGTATACATATGTAACAAACCCGCAAATTCTGCACATGTACC
>NW_016876018.1:0-322 GCF_001698545.2 Rhinopithecus bieti
AAAGAAATAAAAGCTGCAACAAAAAATTATTAAGACCTTTAAAGGCCAGTGGAGCTAATTTAGATGAGTATATTCGGGCTTGTGCAGGCATTGGGGGAGCTATTTACAATGCTCAATTGTTTGCTGGGACACTTTCTAAGGCTTTAAAAGGCAGTTCTAAACAAGGTGTATGTTATCATTGTGGAAAACCTGGTCATTTTAAAAAGGAATGCAGGAAAAAACTAGGCTCTTCTGCCTCAAAAGAAAAAAGGTTACCTTCTGAGGTATGCAAATGATGTGGGAAAAGTCGACATTAGACAAATGAATGTCATTCAAAACTGAT
>NW_016876019.1:0-3005 GCF_001698545.2 Rhinopithecus bieti
AAGAAAAGAATTTTCAACCCAGAATTTTAGATCCAGCCAAACAAAGCTTCATAAGCAAAGAGAAATAAAATCCTTTACAGACAAGCAAATGATGAGAGATTTTGTCAAAACCATGCCTGCCTTACAAGAGCTCCTGAAGGAATCACTAAATATGGAAAGGAAAAACAGTAACAGACACTGCAAAACATAACAAATTGTAAAGACCATTGACACTATGAAGAAACTGCATCAACTAATGGACAAAATAATCAGCTAGCATCATAATGACAGGATCAAATTCACACATAACAAGATTAGCCTTAAATGTAAAGGGGCTAAATGTCCCAATTAAAAGACAAAGACTGACAAATTGGATAAAAAGTCACAACCCACTGGTGTGCTGTACTCAGGAGACCCATCTCACATGCAAAGACACACATAAGCTCAAAATAAAGGAATGGAGGAAGATTTACCAAGCAAATGGAAAGCATAAAAAAAGTACAGTTGCAATACTAGTCTCTGACAAAAAAGACTTTAAACCAACATATATGTATAGATATATGTATGTGTGTGTGTGTGTGTGTGTGTGTGTGTGTGTGTATACATAACCTCAAAGAAGGGCACTATGTAATGGTAACAGGATCAATGAAACAAGAAGAGCTATCTATCCTAAATATACATGCACTCAGTACAGGAGCACCCAGATTCACAAAGCTAGTTCTTAGAGACTTACAAAGAGTCTTAGACCCCCACACTATAATAGTGGGAGGCTATAGCACCCCACTATCAATATTAGACAGATCAATGAGACAGAAAACTAACAAGGATATTAGGGACTTGAACTCAGTTCTGGAACAAGTGCAACAAATAGACATCTACAGAACTCTTCACCCCAAATAAACAGAATATACATTCTTCTCAGCACCATATCACACTCATTCTAAAGTTGACCACACAATTGGAAGTAAAACATCCCTCAGGAAATGGAAAAGAAGAGAAATCATAACAGCTTCTTAGACCATAGTGGAATCAAATTAGAACTCAGGATTGAGAAACTAACTAAAGAGGGCATGCCCATGATGGCCGAATAGGAAGAGCTCCAGCCTCCAGGTCCCAGTGTGAGTGACACAGAAGATGGGTGATTTCTGCATTTAAAACTGAGGTACCAGGTTCATCTCACTGGGGCATGCTGGACAGTTGGCGCTGGTCTGCGGGCGCAGCCTGACCAGCGAGAGCTGAGGCAGGGCTAGGCATCGTCTCACTTGGGAAGCACAAGGGGGAAGGGAATTCCTTTTCCTAGGCAGAGGAAATTGAAACACACAACACCTGGAATATTGGGTAACTCCCACCCTAATACTGCACTTTACCAAGGGTCTTAGCAAATGGCACACCAGGAGATTATATCCCACACCTGGCTGAGAGGGTCCCATGCCCATGGAGCCTCCCTCATTGCTAGCACAGCCGTCTGAGATCTAACTGCAAGGCAGCAGTGAGGCCTGGGGAAGGGTGACCAAAATTGCTGAGGCATAAGTAGGTAAGCAATGCTGCCTGGAAGCTCGAATTGGGTGGAGTCCACCACAGCTCAAGGAGGTCACCCTACTCTGTGGACTCCTCCTCTGGGACAGGGAATAGCTAAACAAAAAGCAGCAGAAACCTCGGCAGAGGTAAATGCCCCTGTCTGACAGCTTTCAAGAGAACAGTGGATCTCCCAGCACAGAGGTTGAGATCTGAGAATGGACAGAGAGCCTGCTCAAGTGGGTCCCTGACCCCTGAGTAGCCTAACTGGGAGACTGACACCTCACACCTCACACGGCAAGGTACACCCCTGAGATGAAGCTTCCAGAGCAAGAATCAGACAGCAACACTCACTGTTGAGCAATGTTCTATCTTCTGCAGCCTCCGCTGCTGATACCCAGACAAACAGGGTCTGAAGTGGACCTCAAGCAAACTCCAACAGACCTACAGCTGAGGGTCCTGACCATTAGAAGGAAAACTAACAAACAGAAAGGACACCCACACCAAAACCCCATCAGTCTGGCACCATCATCAAAGACCAAAGGCAGATAAAACCACAAAGATGGGGAAAATGCAGTGCAGAAAAGTTGGAAATTCAAAAAATCAGGGGTGCATCTCCACCTCCAAAGGAACACAGCTCACTGACAGCAACAGAACAAAGCTGGACAGAGAATAACTTTAATGAGTTGAGAGAAGAAGGCTTCAGTCAATCAAACTTCTCAGAGCTAAAGGAGGAACTAAGTAACCAGCTCAAAAAAACCGAAAACCTTCAAAAAAGAATGGATGAATGGATAACTAGAATAATGGATGAATGGGTAACTAGAATAATCAACGCAGAGAAGACCTTAAAAGAACCGATAGAGATGAAAACCATAACACAAGAACTACATAACAAATGCACAAGCTTCAGTAAACAACTCAATCAACTGGAAGAATGAGTATCAGTGATTGAAGATCAAGTGAATGAAATGAAGGAAGAAGTGTAGAGAAAAAAGAGGAAAAATAAATGAACAAAGCCTCCAAGAAATACCGGATTATGTGAAAAGACCAAAACAACGTCTGATTGGGGTGCCTGAAAGTGACGGGGAAAATGGAACCAAGTTGGAAAACATTGTGCAGGATATCATCCAGGACAACTTCCCCAACATAGTAAGGCAGGCCAACATTCAAATTCAGGAAATACAGAGAACACCACAAAGATACTCCTCGAGAAAAGGAACTCCAAGACACATAATTGTCAGATTCACCAAAGTTGAAATGAAGGAAAAAATGCTAAGGGCAGCCAGAGAGAAAGGTCGGGTTACCCACAAAGGGAAGCCCATTAGACTAACAGCAGATCTCTCTGCAGAAACTCTCCAAGCCAGAAGAGAGTGGGGGCCAATATTCAACATTCTTAAAGAAAAGAATTTTCAACCCAGAATTTCATTACCAGCCAATCTAAATTTCATCAGTGAAGGAGAAATAAAATCCTTTACATACAAGCAAATGCTGAGAGATTTTGTCAGCCACCA
>NW_016876020.1:0-965 GCF_001698545.2 Rhinopithecus bieti
AAAATCATCCTCAGCAAAGCAGGGGCTCAAGCTCATGATAGACCAGAAGCTTGGGTGGGAGACACAGCTAGCTCATGTGGAGCCAGCCTGCATTCTGCTCTGTTTGCTCCCAATCCAGAGCCGTAGCAGGCTGCAGATGCAACATTACACAGTCATTTCAATGAAAAGTTTTCCCTCTGCCCTCTACTCCAACCCCCCTGATCATGGTAAAAGACAGGGAATTCCTATTTGAAGCCCTGGTTCATAATTAAATAGTGAAATAAAAAGCTGAAAGATGTCCCGGAGAGTAGTGTGTCAGAAAGTAAAGGAACTCTTTAATGTGAGTTTGACAGATGTGACTTGCTTTAGCCAATGGACCATTATCAAATGTGAGCAGAGGCTTAGAAAGTGCTTGTGACTAAGGGCTTGTCCTTCCTTGCTTGTGAGACACCATGTGAAGGTGGCTGAGGATGAGAGACCAGATGGAAAGGGGCCTGGCCATCCCAGACATTGCAGTTTTCCCAGCTAAGACACCAGATATGTGAGTGAGGCCATCCTGGACCACCCAGCCCAGCTAAGCAAGCCCAGACCAGGAGAACCACCCAACCAACCCACAAAATCAGGGGAATTAAATCACAGTTGTTTTAAGCCACTACACAGCAAGATGGTTTGTAACACAGCAAAAGCGAACTGATACACTGGCCTCACCACTACACCCTCTGCTTGTCATGTCCCCTTGTCAGAGCCCCTATCTTAGTGACCTCCCTAGACCTCTATTCTTCTAGGGCCATGTCTTGCTTTCCCAGCTCTTCCACCCTAGCCTCCCCACAGAAAAAGAGGCCTCCCTGTGAACTCCAGTCTAAAGCTAAGATTATAACAACTCTTTCTGACTCAAAAAGCACTTCTGGCCGGGCATGGTGGCTCATGCCTGTAATCCCTGCACTCTGGGAGGCCAAGCCAGGCAGATCATCTGAGGTCAGGAGTTT
>NW_016876021.1:0-2777 GCF_001698545.2 Rhinopithecus bieti
CATTGCACTCCAGCCTGGGCAACAAGAGTGAATCTCCGTCTATACATATCAAAAGAAATTATCTTTTCAGGCCGGGCGTGGTGGCTCACGCCTGTAATCTCAGCACTTGGGGAAGCCGAGGTGGGCGGATCATGAGGTCAGGAGATTGAGACCATCCTGGCTAACATGGTGAAACCCCATCTCTACTAAAAAAAAAAAAACCAAAAAATTAGCTGGGCGTGGTGGTGGGCGCCTGTAGTCCCAGCTACTCGGGAGACTGAGGCAGGAGAATGGCGTGAACCTGGGAGGCGGAGGTTGCAGTGAGCCGAGATCACGCCACTGCACTCTAGCCTGGGCGACAAGAGCGAGACTCTGTCTCCAAAAAAAAAGAAAGAAATTATCTTTTCAAAAAAGAAAATAGTGTGTTATGTTGCCCAACTCTCCCTGCAGTCTTAAATTCTAGACATAGGAGCATCATCATAAACAAGGCAAATCTGCCTCTTTTCTGCTTTATGCTGATCAGACCACATTTTGAGTCTCCAGGTCAGTTCATGTCCAGTCTCACTGTAAGGATAGAGAGCAAAAGCAACAGAAGAAAGCAGCCAGTGGGTGAGGACACTTGAAATCACCTTCTGAGCAACCACAGAAAGAGCCCAGATGGGACGGGGCAAGCCAGGAGGGGCGCTCTTCTTAGCCACTTGGCTCATCTTTCAGTCAGCTTTCCTTTGAAGATAGCTAGCAGCTTTCTAGTTGTTTTTACACAATCTTCATTTTCTGTTTCTAATTGTCTTGCTTGGGTTTAAGATATAGGAAAACTCTCTCACCTTAGGCTGAACTGTGGAGCTACTTGGACAACAGTGGGTAATGTACCATCTTCTGGCCAGATCATGCATTTACATGACTCTAATGATAGTCTTGTATTGTCTTTAATTGACAACAGGAAGAGCTGAAGAGAAACCTGAAAATTAAGGAAGAAAAAGACCTGATGCAGGTGGCTCAGGCCACAGAACTAGCTGCACCTTGCCCCACCAGTGATGGCAGCTCCTCCAGCCCCTCCACCTTCACCTCCTGCTCCACCTGCTGTGCAACACCCTGTCCTGTCCACACCCACCATACCTGCTGCTTCCCAGAAGAGGAAGGGGGAAGAGGAAAAAGACTCAAGCTCCAAGTCCAAGAAGGAGAAAATGATCTCTGCTAAGGACACAAAGCTTTACTGTATCTGTAAAGTGCCTTAGGATGAATCTAAGTGGGTAGATCTTTTTGAGCTCTAGTTTTTTGTCTTGAAAGTTTAGCTATGAAATTGAAAGTTTTGAAGAAAATGAATATTTTGGGAGTGATATAAATGAAAATATTAAATTTAAGAGTAATGTTTCATCTATGGTCTTGCATGCGATATTCTTACCCTTGACACTAGTGAAGTAAAATTTGCTATTTCACGTGTTTGTGATTGTCCTTTGTTATATTCTTTTCTGTCAAAAACAAGCTTTCTGTTGCTCCTTTACTTTCTCCTCTTCCCTCTGAATTAACTCCAAATCAATGAATAATTGATGTCTGGAGAAGGAGGTGTGTTACTGTTGCCCAAAATGGAGAGCATCCTTTCTGGGATCTGTTCAAAGCCCTGCGAATACATGAAATCCTGGAAACCATTTGAACATGAATGGTCAGAGGTTTTGAATTTGAGTGGTTCGGTTTCTTAATTGTTTTATTTTAAGCAGTTCTGTTTTTTGTATTAAAATACTGAAACTCAATATTTTGTCAAAGTTTCCACTTTCTTACTAGAGACAAAACCCAGAAAAATACAAAAAATGTACCTTTTCCCCATTCCTCAAGCATAACATCCAACAGTTTGGCAGCTGGAAGCTGTTTTGATTGTTGTGACTTGTATTTGGTGATAGAAACAAGATTATAGAGGCACTAAACCATAAATGTAGTTTTTTTTGTTTGTTTGTTTTGGGTCATTACTATCATTTTACGAAATATTTAGCTTCTACTTTGAACATTAACATGTGGGCCAGCTTTTAAAGCCACAATTAACCACATTTTTTACAGAACCAAAAGTTTGATTGTGCTTTAAAAAATGATCATCTAGAATCAATTAATTAGAATTAGGAATGCTTAATGGAATACCTTAAGTGGATACCTAATTGATTCCTGAAATAAAATTGTGGTCTCCTTAGTGATGTTCAGGTTGCAACACTGAAGCTGATTTGGTGGCGCTAAGTGATCATCTGTTTGCAAATGCCAAATGAACACTCTTTGTTGGTAGATCGAGCTGTGTGTTGAATGAAACACAAATCAGTTTAGGCATCTTCACTTTGCATTATCTTATCTCTTTGGAAATTATACATAATGTAAACAGTAGAACCCAATTCACTGATTTTTTCCCTTATTTTAATACCAGTGTGCCTCAGTTTAAGCAAAATGTACTAAATGATTTCTGAAACAGGAGTTTCCTTACTTTTCAGTTAAAAGATTTGCCTACAGAATTTCTTTAAATAACAAGTCTTCTTTGGCCTGTTTATAATATTCAGCTCACAGAAATTCATTTCACACACTTCTTTGAAATACCTACATTGCATCAAATGAGGCACACAGGTACATGTGCCCATTCCATCAAGATTGCCTCATTTATTTTGTGGTTATTTTATATTCTTCAGTTTGTCATTATTAACACTTTGGTATGCCAGGTTCATTCACTCCCTATTTTAGTTGAGATGAGTTAGTGTCTCTAAGGAGTGTTTTGTAATCTCTTGTCCCAAACTAGGCTGGTTTGAGAATCCAGTGACAGTGACTAAAAT
>NW_016876022.1:0-322 GCF_001698545.2 Rhinopithecus bieti
CACACCAGGAGATTATATCCCACACCTGGCCGGGAGGGTCCCACGCCCACGGAGCCTCCCTCATTGCTAGCACAGCAGTCTGCGATCTAACCGCAAGGCAGCAGTGAGGCTGGGGGAGGGGCGCCCGCCATTGCTGAGGCTTAAGTAGGTAAACAAAGCCGCTGGGAAGCTCGAACTGGGTGGAGCTCACAGCAGCTCAAGGAAACCTGCCTGTCTCTGTAGACTCCACCTCTGGGGAAAAGGCACAGCTAAAAAACAACAGGGGAAGCCGCAGAGGCCTGTGCAGACCCAAACGACTCTGTCTGACCGCTTTGAAGAGAAT
>NW_016876023.1:0-252 GCF_001698545.2 Rhinopithecus bieti
CTTATTCTAAAATTGACCACATAATTGGAAATAAAACACTCCTCAGCAAATGCAAAGGAATAGAAATCAAAACAGTCTCTCAGACCACAGTGCAATCAAATTAGAGCTCAGGATTAAGAAACTCACTCAAACTGTACAACTACATGGAAACTGAACAACCTGCTCCTGAATGACTACTGGGTAAATAATGAAATGAAGGCGGAAATAAATAAGTTCTTTGAAACCAATGAGAACAAAGACACAATGTACCAG
>NW_016876024.1:0-1355 GCF_001698545.2 Rhinopithecus bieti
CCTTATAAGTTGGATTTCTAGGTATTTTATTCTATTTGAAGCAATTGTGAATGGGAGTTTACTTATGACTTAGCTCTCTGTTTGTCTGTTATTGGTGTATAGGAATGCTTGTGATTTTGCACATTGATTTTGTATCCTGAGACTTTACTGAAGTTGCTTATGAGCTTAAGGAGATTTTGGGCTGAGACGATGGGGTTTTCTAAATATAAAATCATGTCATCTGCAAACAGGGACAATTTGACTTCCTCTTTTCCTAATTGAATACCCTTTATTTCTTTCTCCTGCCTGATTGCCCTGGCCAGAACTTTCAACAATATGTTGAATAGGAGTGGTGAGAGAGAGCATCCCTGCTTTGTGCCAGTTTTCAAAGGAAATGCTTCTCTTTGAAAGCATTACACCACAAAAACATTACAATTTGGCACGTTCAGTATGATATTATTTTTCCCATTCAGTATGATATTGGCTGTTAGAAGGAAAACTAACAAACAGAAAGGACATCCCCACCAAAACCCCATCTGTACATCACCATCATCAAAGACCAAAGGTAGATAAAACCACAAAGATGGGGAGAAACCAGAGCAGAAAAGCTGAAAATTCTAAAATCAGAGCGCCTCTTCTCCTCCAAAGGAATGCAGCTCCTCACCAGCAACGGAACAAAACTGGATGGAGAATGACTTTGATGAGTTGAGAGAAGGCTTCAGATGATAGGTAGTAACAAACTTCTCTGAGCTAAAGAAGGATGTTTGAGCCCATCACAAAGAAGCAAAAAACCTTGAAAAAAGATTAGATGAATGGCTAAGTAGAATAAACAGCATAGAGAAGACCTTAAATGACCTGATGGAGCTGAAAACCATGGTACAAGAACAACGTGACACGTGCACAAGCTTCAGTAGCCAATTTGATCAAGTGGAAGAAAGAGTGTCGGTGATTGAAGATCAAATGAATGAAATGAAGTGAGAAGAGAAGTTTAGAGGAAAAAAAGAGTAAAAATAAATGAACAAAGCCTCCAACAAATATGGGCCTATGTGAAAAGACCAAATCTACGTCTGATTGGTGTACCTGAAGGTGATGGGGAAAATGGAACCAAGTTGGAAAACACTCTTCAGGAGATTATCCAGGAGAACTTCCCAAACCTAGCAAGGCAAGCCAACATTCAAATTCAGGAAATACAGAGAATGCCAAAAAGATACTCCACAAGAAGAGCAACACCAAGCACATAATTGTCAGATTCACCAAAGTTGAAATGAAGGAAAAAATGTTAAGGGCAGCCAGAGAGAAAGGTCAGGTTACCCACAAAGGGAAGCCCCCAGACTAATAGCAGATCTCTCAGCACAAATTCTACAAGCCAGAAGAGA
>NW_016876025.1:0-852 GCF_001698545.2 Rhinopithecus bieti
GGGGGGGCCCAGGCACGCTTCCCTCGCCGCCCGCCCGCGCAGTGTGGGAACTGCCGGCGAGCGCGAACCCACAGCCCCGCGGAGGGAGGGGCTCGGAAACCCGCGCATCGGAGGGCTGGGGAGGGCTGGGGAGGGCTGGGGAGGGCTGGGGAGGGCTGCGTCCCAGCTCGCCCGGGTCGGGAGGGCTCTGGATTTAGGGGCTGAGGAAACGCTCAGGAGGCTCGTCCCCAGCCCCCAAATCCCTGGTTCTTAGAGGCTGGGGAGGCCGGAGCGGGGAGGACTCCCAGGGTGTCCCCCAGCTGTGGGACCTCGGGCAGGGCACTTAACCCTACCCGTGCCTCAGTTTCCTCATCTGTTAAATGGAGACAGTGATAGGCCCCCTCACTAGGTTTTGGGAGGATCAGACGTGTTAATATTTGTAAAGTTTTTAGAAAAGGAGTGAGCGTCGGGGCCTCTCACTGATTTTGTACCACCCCCCACCCCCACCCAAGAGTGTTTCTAAATTTTTTTTTTTTTGAGACAGGGTCTCCCTATGTTGCCCAGGCTGGTCTTGAACTCCAGAGCTCAAGCGATCCTCCTGTCTTGGCCTCCTGACTCGCTGGGATTATAGGTCAGCGGGTCTCTGCGCCGGCTGAAACAAATGAATAGAGAAGGATATTTCACTACATGTGAAAAAGATGAAATTCAAGTTTCAGCATCCATACATAACACTGTACAGAGACACAGCCGGCATCCATACATAACACTGCACAGAGACACAGCCGGCATCCATACATAACACTGCACAGAGACACAGCCGGCATCCATACATAACACTGCACAGAGACACAGCCGGCATCCATACATAACACT
>NW_016876026.1:0-251 GCF_001698545.2 Rhinopithecus bieti
TTTCAGATAACATACAAGCACATGAAAAGATGTTCAACATCATGAGCCGTCAGAAAAAATGCACACTAAAGCCACGTCACTATACACCTATCAGAATGCCTAAAATAAAAGTAGTAACAAGACCAGTGCTGGTGAGGATGCGGGGAAACGGGATCACTCACACTTGGCTGGTGGGAATGGAAGATGGTACAGCCATTCTGGAAAACAGCTTGACAGTTTCTTAAAAAACTAAACGTGCAATTGCCATAGGA
>NW_016876027.1:0-763 GCF_001698545.2 Rhinopithecus bieti
TATACTTGTGCCATGTGGTGTGCTGCACCCATCAACTCGTCAGCACCCAACAACTCGTCATTTACATCAGGTATAACTTCCAATGCAATCCCTCCCCCCTGCCCCCTCCCTATGATAGGCCCCGGTGTGTGATGTTCCCCTTCCCGAGTCCAAGTGATCTCATTGTTCAGTTCCCACCTATGAGTGAGAACATGCGGTGTTTGGTTTTCTGTTCTTGTGATAGTTTGCTAAGAATGATGGTTTCCAGCTGCATCCATGTCCCTACAGAGGACACAAACTCATCCTTTAAACTCATCCTTTTTTATGGCTGCATAGTATTCCATGGTGTATATGTGCCACATTTTCTTAATCCAGTCTGTCACTGATGGACATTTGGGTTGATTCCAAGTCTTTGCTATTGTGAATAGTGCCGCAATAAACATACATGTGCATGTGTCTTTATAGCAGCATGATTTATGATCCTTTGGGTATATACCCAGTAATGGGATGGCTGGGTCGTGTGGTACATCTAGTTCTAGATCGGGATTGCAAACTAGTTCAACCATTATGGAAAACAGTATGGCGATTCCTCAAGCAGATTACTTTTGACATGACTATGAGGTATCCAAGTAATGACATTAAATAGGTAGATTGATATAGGACTCAACCTCAGAGAGATAGAGTATTTGGGCATTAGTAGCATGTGAATAGTATTAGCAGCCAGAGGAATGGATGGAATTTCCAAGGAGGTATGTAACTAGATAGGAGGGTTTAGGGCTGAGCC
>NW_016876028.1:0-853 GCF_001698545.2 Rhinopithecus bieti
ACCAAGAAGTTTCTAACAAGGATTCTTTCTATTCTTTTTCTGAGGATATTTTCTTTCTCACCACAAGCTTCACTGCGATCACATGTATCCCAATGCAGATTTCCAGAAAACTGTGTTAGCAAACTGAACACTGAAGAGAAACGTGTAACCCTGTGAGATTCATTCACACATCGAAATGCAGTTACTCAGAAGGCTTTATTCCAGTTTCGATCTGAGGATATTTTCTTTTTCACCATAGCTTGCAAAGCACTCCTAAATATCACTTTGCAGAACAAAAGAAAACAGAGTTAGCAAACTGTTCCAAGAAAGGTAGGGTGGAAATCTGTGTGATGAAATCACAAATCAGAAGGCAATCTCTCAGTAAACTTCTCTCTAGTTATAATCTGAGGATATTTCCTTTTTCACCATGGGCCCCTATTGGCTCCCAAATCTCACTTTGCAGACTCCACGAAAAGAGTGTTAGCAAACTGCTTCCTGAGAACTCAGCAGTACCTATGTGTGAGGAATTCACCGATCACAAAAAAGTTTCTCCAAAAGCTTCTTTCACGTTTTGAAATGATGATATTTCCTTTATCAGTGTAGGCCTCAATGCGATCCAAAGAAGTCCTTCTCAGGTTCCTCAAAAACCGTGATAAGGGACTGCTGCATGAAACATAAGTGTAACGCTGTGATATGAATTCACACATCACCAAGAAGTTTCTAACAAAGCTTCTTTCTAGTTTTCATCGGAGTATATGTCCTTTGTCACCGCAAGCTTCATTGCGCTCACAAATATCCTACTGTAGATTTCCAGATAACTGTGTTAGCAAATTGAGCACTGAAGAGGAACGTGTAACTCTGTGAGTTGCATTCA
>NW_016876029.1:0-1163 GCF_001698545.2 Rhinopithecus bieti
AAAGTGTGGTTTTAAAAGTAATATTCCTATTAAGGAAATCCCAATTTTACCAATTTTTAGCAATCACAGTACTCTACTGATTTATGTTAAGTTTATGGCGATACAAATACTAAGAGCTTTTCTTTGCATGCCTGTGATGCCAACGCATGTTTCTACCCTGTACTAGAATCTCTGTTTTGTTTCGTTTCCTAATTTAGAAATATTAATTTAATATATGCATATGGAAATTATTTCCAATGTGCAACAGGGAATTCAGTGAAAATGAAGATGCCCTTCTACCACTGAATCAAGAGTTTCCCTGTTTCTTTCTCTAAAATTGCCCATCATTACTAACTTCTTGATATGCTACCAGAGACGGTATCTGTCTCTCCCAAAGCCTCCCCTAAATAAAAAACTCTACTATTTTTATAAAATCCAACTTATCATATTTATCTTTCATTGACTGGCGTTTGGTATTTTCTCTAAAAGCTTATCACCATATCCAAGGTTATTTCATGTTCTTGTACAATCCCTTGGAGTTTTATAGTTTTGCATTTTACATTTAGGTCTGCGATTAACATTGAGTTCATTTCTGTGTAAAATGTAAGGTCTGTGGCTAGATTTTTTTTTTTTTTGCACATGGGTGTGTCCTCCAATATTTCTAGCACTGTCTGTGCTGAAAGCTTGTCAATTCTCCATTGAATTGTCGTTGTTGCTTTTTCAAAGGTCAATTGACTCTATCTGTGTGAGACTATTTCAGAACATCTATGTGTCTATTTTTTTTTTTAATACTTTAAGTTCTAGGGTACATGTGCATAACGTGCACATGTTATGTTACATATGTTACATTGTTACATATGTATACTTGTGCCATTTTGGTGTGCTGCACCCATCAACTCGTCATTTACATCAGGTATAACTCCCAATGCAATCCCTCCCCCCTCCCCGTGATAGGCCCCAGTGTGTGATGTTCCCCTTTCCGAGTCCAAGTGATCTCATTGTTCGGTTCCCACCTATGAGCGAGAACATGCGGTGTTTGGTTTTCTGTTCTTGCGATAGTTTGCTGAGAATGATGGTTTCCAGCTGCATTCATGTCCCTACAAAGGACTCAAACTCATCCTTTTTTATGGCTGCATAGTATTCCATGGTGTTATTACCTATTCAGAATTCTCCCTTGACTACTC
>NW_016876030.1:0-252 GCF_001698545.2 Rhinopithecus bieti
TAGGTCTAAAATATAAATATAATAAATATAATAGATATAGGTACAAAATATAGACATAATACATATAGGTATAAAATATAGACATAATAGATATAATAGGTATAGTTATAAAATATAAACATAATAGATATAGGTATAAAATATAGACATAATAGATATAATAGATATAGGTATAAAATATAGATATAATAGATATTATAGACATAGGTATAAAATATATATATAAGAGATATAATCGATATAATAGATATT
>NW_016876031.1:0-321 GCF_001698545.2 Rhinopithecus bieti
TGTAAATTACTTTAGGCAATATGGCCATTTTCATGATATTGATTCATCCTATCCATGAGCATGAAATATTTTCCATTTGTTTGTGTCCTCTCTTATTTCCTTGAGCAGTGGTTTGTAGTTCTCCTTGAAGAGGTCCCTCACATCCCTTGTAAGTTGTATTCCTAGGTATTTTATTCTCTTTGTAGCAATTGTGAATGGGAGTTCACTCATGATTTGGCTGTTTGTCTATTATTGGTGTGTAGAAATGCTTGTGATTTTTGCACATTTATTTGTATTCTGAGACTTTGCTGAAGTTGCTTATCAGCTTAAGAAGATTTTGGG
>NW_016876032.1:0-323 GCF_001698545.2 Rhinopithecus bieti
TTGTTGGTTTTTGCCCACAGCCACAGAACTCAAAGTCTGAATCTGGATTCTCTTGAAAGGACAGTAACATAAACCTCTAGAGACAGAGTCTGAGAAAGGACTACCCTTCTGCCAGCTTGTGATTGACAAAGGTGCGTTCATTCAACAAACATTTACTGAGCACTTACAAGCCAGGTACAGTTCTTCACAGCAGATACAGAATGGAAAAGGACAGACAGGAGTCCTTGGCCCTCAGGTTTACATTCTAGGAGCCTTTAAATCTCAGACTCTCAGAGCTAACCGAGACCTTTGATGCTCTACCTCCTTCGGAAACACCAGTGCAA
>NW_016876033.1:0-916 GCF_001698545.2 Rhinopithecus bieti
CAAACAAAGCTCAAGGGCGTGGCTTTGCCTTGTCACCAGGAGGGTATATATAGGGAGGGCAAGAGCTCTGGGACATCCCCCTGGGAAGCTTCAATATAGCTGTGGAAGTCTGGACTCTACAAGAGCCTACTAGAGACATTCTACAACCAACCCCAATCATGGAACAGCCAACTTCAAGCACCAGCAGGGAGAAGATGAAGGGCCCCTGTGAATCCAACAAAAAAAATGATGAGGTAAGACTGTTAGGTTTTGAAGGGAAGGAGAGGGTGAAAGAAAGACACACTGAGAGGGGGTGGCTCGAACAGCAACACAGGAATATGGCAGACACCTGTGGCAGCGGGGGGCCCGCTTAATGCCAGAGCCCACCGCTGCTTACCGGCTGGGGTGCTTGTAGGTATGGGTGGGAGGGGCCTGGGCAGTATGGCTTCCTGCCTGGCAGGATATTGATAAGATGGTTTTATGATCAGGCTGTTTGGCCCTTTTCCAGTGGGATGTCATTGTGGTGTTTCTTGGAACTTTGCCCAGCAAGATACGATAGGAAAGTTTCTTTAGTTGGGCCTTTGTCCACCTTGTGTTACAATGAGTAGGCAAGATTTTCTCCCGGCCCGAACCCCATGGAATGTTTCAGTTTGACCAAGGTCTGCAAAATAGCAGGGGCTTACTAAATGGTGGTTTGGACTCGCATTCTTGCCTTCTACTTTAGTATAAAAGGAAGAGGGGCGTTGTTGAGTATCTGGCTGCTTCCCGCTGAATGGGGAGCTGTAATCAGGGTTTGGGTTTTGAAGCAGTGGGTGTTGGACTTCAGAGTTGTTTTCCTGGAGGCACTGGTACTGGACTTGGCAGAGGAGAAGGATGGTATCAATGTGTTGCTGGGTGGCTGCCTGGACAAGGGAGTTTATCCTTCGGGAGATAAAAC
>NW_016876034.1:0-843 GCF_001698545.2 Rhinopithecus bieti
TTCCAGTAATTTATAAGTGCTGGGAAAGTACAGATAAAGTGTATTTTCACTAGTGAACCTTAAAATGATGGCAGTTGCTACACATCCTTTAAGTTCTCTGTCAGAGAATTTCTCTCTTTTAATGAGACATAAAAGAGTTCACTTTGCAACAATGAACTATAAAAATAGTAACCACAAAAGCAGCAAAATGAATTTAATGCTTAAAAAAAATACAGATCAGCCGGGCCAGTGGCTCATGCCTATAATCCCAGCACTTCGGGAGGAAGAGGTGAGATGATGGCTTGAAGCCAAGACCAGTTGAAGTTCAAGTTCAAGACCAGCCAGGTCAATATAGCAAGACCCTGTCTCTATAAAAAATTTAGAAATTAAGTGGGTATGGTGGTGCGTACTTGTAGTCCCAGCTACTAGAAGGGCTGAGGTGGAAGAATCATTTGAGTCCAGATGTTTGGGGCTGCAGCGTGCTAAGATTACAATACTGCACTCCAGCCTGGACAGCAGAGTGAGACCCTGTCTCTAAATACACAGACACACACACACACACACACAGACACACACACACACACACACACAAAGACACACACACACACACACACAGACATACGCACACACAAAGACGCACACACACAGACACACACACAGACACCACACACACACACATACACACACATACATACCTACATACAGATCACATGTATTATTTCATTTGATCCTCACAGCAACCCTATAATATAAATGAAAAAAAGAAATTATTATATTTTCAGATTTTTTTACATGTGTTCTCTCTTTTTCTTGACATATACTCTCTTCTGATATCTACATAACTTCCTCCCTCACTTCTTTTTT
>NW_016876035.1:0-321 GCF_001698545.2 Rhinopithecus bieti
GCGAACTATCACAAGAACAGAAAACCAAACACCGCATGTTCTCACTCATAGGTGGGAACTGAACAATGAGATCACTTGGAAGGGGAACATCACACACTGGGGCCTATCATGGGGAGGGGGGAGGGGGGAGGAATTGCATTGGGGAGTTATACATGATATAAATGATGACTTGATGGGTGCTTACGAGTTGATGGGTGCAGCACACCAACATGGCACAAGTATACATGTGTAACAAACCTGCACGTTATGCACATGTACCCTAGAACTTAAAGTATAATAAAATAAAAGAAAAAAAGGAAAAAAAAAAGAAAAAAAAAATAA
>NW_016876036.1:0-921 GCF_001698545.2 Rhinopithecus bieti
TTCTGTTGCCCAGGCTGGAGTACAGTGGTGCAGCTTTGATCTCCTGGTCCACTTCAGCCTTCAAGTAGTTGAGACCACAGGCATGCACACCACCATGCTCAGCTATATTACTGACTTTTTCCCCACTAAAACCTTTTTATTAGTTAAAACGAATTTTAGGCTGGGCATGGTGGCTCAAGCCTGTAATCTCAACACTTTGGGGAGCCAACGCAGGAGGATTGAGTTCATGAGTTCGAGACCAGCCTGGAGACTTAGTAAAACCCATCTCCACAAAAAAATGTAAAAAGTAGCTGTGTGTGGTGGTGCCTGCCTGTGGTTCCAGCGACTCAGGAGGCTTAAGTTAGAGGATCTCTTGAGCCCAGGAGGTCGAGGCTGCAGTAAGCTGTGCTCACACCACTTATAAAACTTTTAAACCTAATCTCAAAAAAAACTTAAAAATTAAAACATTTTAAAAACTAGGTTTAAAAGTTTTATAATGGCTGGGCATGGTGGCTCACACTTGTAATCCCAATACTTTCAGAGGCTGGGATGGATCACTTGAGCCCAGGGGTTAGAGGCTTTGAGCCCAGCCATATCTTTTTCTTTCTTTCTTTGTTTTTTTTGGAATTTAACATTCTTTATTGGGCTCAGACCAGGAGTCCATGAGTCTTGCGGACTTCTGCGTATTTGTGGATTTTCTTCTCCACGTTCTTCTCGGCCTGTTTCCGTAGCCTCATGAGTTGTTTCTTCTTCCGGTAGTGGATCTAGGCCTTTTCCTTCCTCTTCTCCAAGGTAGCTGTCACTGCCTGGTACTTCCAGCCAACCTTATGCGCCAGGCGCCCCAGATAGGGAAACTTTCTTGTAGGCTTCAGACGCACGACCTTGACAGCAGCAGGAACCACCATCCACTTTTTCTTGTCGTAGGGCGGTGGGATGCTGTCA
>NW_016876037.1:0-921 GCF_001698545.2 Rhinopithecus bieti
AACCCACAGTCAATATCATACTGAATGGGCAAAAACAGGAAGCATTACCTTTGAAAACTGCCACAAGACAACAATGTCCTCTCTCACCACTCCTGTTCAACAGTGTTGGAAGTTCTGGCCTGGGCAATCAGGCAGGAGAAAGAAACAAAAGGTATTCAGTTAGGAAAAGAGGAAGTCAAATTGTCCCTGTTTGCAAATGACATGATTGTATATTTAGAAAACCTCATCATCTCAGCCCCAAATCTCCTTAAGCTGATAAGCAACTTCAGCAAAGTCTCAGGATACAAAATCAATGTGCAAACATCACAAGTATTCTTATACACCAATAATAGACAAACAGCCAAATCATGAGTGAACTCTCATTCACAATCACTACAAAGAGAATAAAACACCTAAGAATCCAACTTACAAGGGATGTGAAGGACCTCTTCAAAGAGAACAACAAACCACTGCTCAATGAAATAAAACAGGATACCAACAAATAGAAGAACATTCCATGCTCATGGATAGGAAGAATCAATATCATGAAAATGGCCATATTGCCCAGGGTAATTTATATATTCAATGCTATCTCCATTAAGCCACTTTCTTCACAGAATTGGAAAAAACTATTTTAAAGTTCATATGGAACCAAAAAGAGCCCACATTGCCAAGACAATCCTAAGCCAAAAGAACAAAGCTGGAGGCATCACGCTACCTGACTTCAAACTATACTACAAGGCTACAGTAACCAAAACACCACCGTACTGGTACCAAAACAGAGATACAAACCAATGGAACAGAACAGAATCCTCAGAAATAATACCACACATCTACAGCCATCTGATCTTTGACAAACCTGAGAAAAACAAGAAATGTGAAAAGGATTCCCTATTTAATAAATAGTGCTGGGAAAATTGGCTAGCCATATGCAGAAAGCTG
>NW_016876038.1:0-3001 GCF_001698545.2 Rhinopithecus bieti
AGCAGTTTTTGCAAGAAAGGATCAAAGTGAACGGAAAAGCTGGGAACCTTGGTGGAGGGGTGGTGACCATCAAAAGGAGCAAGAGCAAGATCACCGTGACATCTGAGGTGCCTTTCTCCAAAAGGTATTTGAAATATCTCACCAAAAATATTTGAAGAAGAATAATCTACATGACTGGTTGCGCGTGGTTGCTAACAGCAAAGAGAGTTACGAATTACGTTACTTCCAGATTAACCAGGATGAAGAAGAGGAGGAAGAGGAGGATTAAATTTCATTTATCCAGAAATTTTTTTATGCGTTTTTTAACAAAACTTGGGAACCAAAAAAAAAAAAAAAAAAAAAAATTGGGAGTAATAGCTTCTGCCTCATAAAACTGTTTCAAGGGAACAACTAGATAGTTCATCAAAGTGCTTAGCACGGTGTCTCATCCATAGTAAGTGGCTCAATAAGCACAACAAATACTTTTGACATCCATAAACAAATTTCCAGTCAGAACTAATACCTTCGTGGCATTCTACTCTTTCAAATCTTTTAATAGCTTCCTATGTTCTTTGAATAAAAAATAAATTATTGACCAGGCTCTCTATCATCTGGCCCCTGCCTTCATTCCCAGTCTCTTTTCCCATCATTCATCCTTCACTCGTACAACCTGGCTTACACTGGCCTTTCTATGGTTCTCAGACCAACCCCTTTCCCACTGTAGGGTCCATGATCCCCTCTGCCTGAAATGCGTGTGCCCCAGCTCTTCACATGAGTGATTTGCTTTCATCTTCCAGGTCTCATCTCAGGTATCACTTCCTCAGAGAGGCCTGTCCTGACTGTCCTATCCAAAGTGGCTTCCTCCCTATCTTGTCTTCTCTTGTTTTTGTTACCACAATCTGTAACACTCTTTTTTATTTATATTTCATTATTAATTGAAACAATTAATATATAACAAATAGAGATGGGATCTCGCTATGTTGACCAGGCTGGTCTCCAGCTCCTGGGCTCAAGTGATCCTCCCATCTTGGCCTCCCAAAGTGCTAGGATTACAGGGGTGAGGCTGTAATGCTCTTCTTTATTTGTTTACTTGTTCATGGTCTTTATTTTCCACCAGAGCTGTTGGCTCCTTGAAGCCAGGGGCTTTGTCTGTTTACTGCTTTATCCTCTGCAATGAGAGCTGAGCAAAGCCGCAATAAACATACATGTGCATGTGTCTTTGTAGTAGAATAATTTATAATCCTTTGGGTATATACCCAGTAGTGGGATGGCTGGGTCATATGGTACATCTAGTTCTAGATCCTTGAGGAATCGCCACACTGTTTTCCACAATGGTTGAACTAGTTTACAGTCCCACCAACAGTGTAAAATGTAAAAGTGTTCCTATTTCTCCACATCTTTTTTTCTCCACTTTTTTTTTTTTTTTTTTTTTTGATGGAATCTTGCTCTGTCACCCAGGCTGGAGTGCAGTGGCCCAATCTCGGCTGACTGCAAGCTCCGCCTCCCGAGTTCACACCATTCTCCTGTCTCAGCCTCCTGAGTAGCTGGGACTACAGGCGCCCGCCACCACGCCCTGCTAATATTTGTATTTTTAGTATTGACGAGGTTTCACCTTGTTAGCCAGGATGGTCTCGATCTCCTGACCTCGTGATCCGACTGCCTCGGCCTCCCAAAGTGCTGGGATTACAGGCATGAGCCACCACACCCGGCCCTCCTCAAGTAGTCTTTCTAAAATGGAAGCTTGATCACATTTCTCCCGTTGCCTACAAGAAAAGGTTGAGCTTCCAGGTCTCATTTACCATGCATACCATGTGTTTTATCGTCTACAGATCTGCATTCTGTCACTATTCTTCCTAATCTCCTTCTAGCCTAATCAAAACACAAGGAAACAAAAAACTAGAAAACAAAAGCTTTATGTATCACACTTTTATTGGACACGATACTCCTCCTTTTGCAGTGTCCTCCCACTAGGCTCCCAAACAGGCCATCCTGAAAATTTCCTTCCTGAAAAATTCTCTCTCAAAACTCTACTCTGTGCATGCACATATTTCTGTTGGGACACCTATTTTATACATACCATCTCAGGCAGAAAATTCCCAAACTGAAATGTACAGGCAATGTACTTTTATTCTACAGAGTTTTAAAAATTTTGAATTTCCTGTCTATGAGGTTCAAAATCCCAATTAAATTTATGGTCTTCCCCTCTTGCTCCTGGGTTGTGGTTAAATTCTTGCGGAGTCTTCACAGTGCCTAAGTTTTGGAGAAGATGTAGGCACCCGCCCACATCCCTCCTTCAGATTTTGGCATCCTCTTCCTAGTATCTGCGTGTTGTTTTCATATTTCTGTATCGTTTTGTTTTTACAGAGCCACACTGAAGCTTGAGAATCTGAGGCTTTCTGTGCCTTCCCCGTACACAGAATCATTCCCTCTTTGGAGTCTTGCTACCTACTCCAGACTACTTGGAATGCAGACATTTGCTCATTACTGTGGGACCCAGGGGTATTCCCTTTCTCTTAATCTTATTAATATTTCACTTCAGAAGCATTTCCTGTGTTGTGAAATTTTTCTCAGAGGCTTAATTAGTTTAGATTTTTAATGGATGTAGTCACAGAAAAGCCAATGACTCCCAAATTCTTAAGTCCTGTCCCATCCCAATACCTGAGGCAGGGAGAAAAACATAAATGACCATCGTTCCTAAATCTGATAGCTCAGTGGATACACCCCAGGAGCTTTTAAAATTAAGAGACGCTCCCACGCGTAACTCTACAGCATCAGAATTTGTTTTCTTGACGATCACAAACGATCAAGACAGAATTATTCCATCAGTGGTGGGCGTGGGGCGGGACTCCACTCGGCCTTCCTGTCCTCTAAAGTCTTCTAATTTTTTCCCCAGTAATCCGTCCTCCCATTCTCCTTCTTTGGCCCATCCCTCTCCTCCCAGTCTTTCCCCGCTGCCCTGCACCAACCTTTCTGCGTCCCGTCCCCCATCGCCCAACCCCACCTCGCGTTTCCCGCCTCCCCC
>NW_016876039.1:0-2504 GCF_001698545.2 Rhinopithecus bieti
GTTCCTAGCATAAATGGACTTTACGTTTTGAAATGTTTTTGCAATGGCTGGTACCTGTTGTTCCTTTCCACATTTAGTGCTTCCTTCAGGATCTCTTGTAGCGCAGGCCTGGTGGGGACAAAATCTCTAAGCATTTGCTTGCCTGTAAAGGATTTTATTTCTCCTTCACTTATGAAACTTAGTTTGGCTGGATATGAAATTCTGGGTTGAAAATTCTTTTCTTTAAGAATGTTGAATATTGGCCCCACTGTCTTCTGGCTTGGAGAGTTTCTGCTGAGAGATCTGCTGTTATCCGATCGGCTTCCCTTTGTTTGTAACCCTTTGTGTGTAGCCTTGGCCTCCCAAAGTTCTGGGATTTATTAAAGTCTTTTTATTTCCCTTGAATTAATCAGTTAAGGATTGGGATGGTATGTTCTAGTCTCCACAACAAATGTATTTCTCTGACCTCTCCCCACACTACCAGAAGGTTTCAATTCTCCGGAGTTTGATGATTGACAGTTTGCACCTACTATATTTTCACTATAGCCGTATTTTTTAGTAACATAAAATTATTGCCTTTATTCCATTTTAATGCTTCTCTCCCTAAATTCTCTTTTCTCTGAAATTGATATTGTAAGCACCAGTATTACAGAATTTGTATGATATACCTCTGATTGTTCTTTAACTTTTACCTTTTAAATAATCTAGAAAAATTTCATTTCTATTTCTATGTATGTATATATGGGCATACTGTATACAAATATGCAAATGAATTGGCATATATAAATGTATATGCAAATATAAATGTATATACATACATATATACATACAGGTATTTATTATGTACATATGTAAACTACATATATCTTTGTAGTATATAATTCTATCTTCATTTCATAGTCCTATATATTCTAAGATTTTAAGAGTTTCAGTTTTAACTCAACCTTTTAAACTCTTCTGGTATTTGTGAATGTTTATCTTACTGAGATTAGCCTTTTCTTTAATGTTAAGTCTTATCTAAGATATTTTGGACTGTTAGCTTTAAAGGCATTTTATTTTCCTTTTCCTTATAATTAAAAGAAATCATGATAGGTACAAATGGGAATGGTAGAAAGACTTCAAAAACAGGAGAAGATGGACAACTTCTACAGGCATCCACCTATCTCTTCTTCAATGAGTTTTCTAGTCCACTTACCTCCAAAAACCATAACCCTGGGAGTCAAAATCCCCAGGAATCATAACCATGCTACACTTGGGCACAACTGAATGATACACCTGATTTCTCTTATTATTCAGCCTGTATAAGAAACTATGTTTTCAAATCTATGGTCAGTTCCTTTCAGGTTAAGCAAATTCAGATGACCACCTGGCACCTTACTCAATTTAAAGCTGATTATCAACAAATTTTAAGCTGCCTTAAATGTTATGTGTATCACTCTGCTTTTCTCTAGATTCCACTATTAAGCCTGATATGAAAACACGAGATACAAAGTCCCTAGGGATTTTCTGTACCACCCCCCCCCAAACTATTTAAAAGCTCTCTCTCTGGTAAGCTCTAATCTTTGCTCTCTTATTTACTTTTATCAATTTGAGGATTAGTCTGAAGGTAGAGTTCTCCCAACTTTTTAAGCATCTATTGTTTACATCTCTTTACAAACTTAGTGGCTTACAAGACTAGAGAGTTTACTTGATTAATGACAAACCCGAGCTTCTCAGGTTCCTCTATAAGCAGCAAAGCAGGTTGTTAGGCACAGCTCTTCTGGGGGTGACCACAGTTCCTCACTGACAAGAAAACTCAAAGCTATTTGAGACTTTGGTTGACACAGTCACAAATTATTTGATTAGCTGAAAAAATTAGAATGAAAGTAACATTAGCTACACTTAGACACACCTGCCTTATTTTGGGATGGAGGTGGGTGGGGTTGGAGGGAAGCTATAGTTGTATGTATTTCCCTGCTTTTCTTTCTCAGTCTCTCAGATACACTAAAAGAACTCTGAGCACTATTTAATCTTTATTTGATCATTTAAAAGGATGTTCTGAGATCATGGATCTCTACTATAGGTATACCCAGAATCTGGTGCTAGAGAAAAATAAATGTGTAAGAGTTAGCTAACTGTCACGATGATGAACTAGTAAGACAAAATGGATGCAAAAATTCAGACTTTTTTTGTATTTCAAGTCACATAAATTAATAGTAATTAAGTAAATTATGGATGAAACTAAAGTCATGCACACATACATCAACTGAAAACAATAGGAAAGGACTTAGACTGTTTTTTGTATATTTGCTCAATGTTTTGAGAAGAAGCTAGAATACCAAGTGAGTTTTTATATCTATAAAGAAGAAAGAAAACTAAAATGAAGCCTGTTGGTAGGTCCATACCATTTTCATACATTCTAGGGGAGAAGGTAGTAAACAAAGTTTCTGCAACCATAAGTGATGCTTAGAGGAAAATTAAGTCACTGAATGATGCTAGGACTGATTATTCTACTGAACTTTAAAAGCAAGAGATTGCGGCCGGGC
>NW_016876040.1:0-763 GCF_001698545.2 Rhinopithecus bieti
GATACTGTACAAAATAAATAGAAGGTCAGAGGAATACTTAATTGGCTGGAGGGGATAGGAGAAACTCAAGAAGAGGTAACTCTTTTTTTTTTTTTTTGGAGACAGAGTCTCACTCTGTCGCCCAGGCTGGAGTGCAGTGGCCGGATCTCAGCTCACTGCAAGCTCCGCCTCCCGTGTTTACGCCATTCTCCTGCCTCAGCCTCCCGAGTAGCTGGGACTACAGGCGCCCGCCACTTCGCCTGGCTAGTTTTTTTTGTATTTTTAGTAGAGACGGGGTTTCACCGTGTTAGCCAGGATGGTCTCGATCTCCTGACCTCGTGATCCGCCCGTCTCGGCCTCCCAAAGTGCTGGGATTACAGGCTGGAGCCACCGCGCCCGGCCCCAGCTAATTTTTAAATTGTAGAAACGGGGCCCAGTCTGTGTTGCCCTGGCTGGTCTTGAACTCCTGGGCTCAAGTGATCCTCCCATCTTGGCCTCTCAGAGTGCTGGGAATACAGGCATGAGCCCCTGCACCCTGCCTACTTTAAATTTTTAACCTTCATTTCCCCATTATGAATTTCCTGTCATAGATACACAGAAAGTTTTATTTACCCAAGGTATACAGGAATGAAATTACTTTCTATCCATTGTAAAACTAGCTTAGTGTCTAGCTGCATTGTATGATGATAATATAATAACTTCACCTAGGTGGAGACAAGTTAGGAAGGTAGCGGAAATTATACTCTACTGCTGGAAGTGAGAGGAAAACGTACATACACAAATT
>NW_016876041.1:0-560 GCF_001698545.2 Rhinopithecus bieti
CAGTAGACAATGATGTCGTTTATTTAAAATGTTTACTCCAAGAAATATATATATAAAAAAAATAATAAGACAATTACAGCACTAAACCAGGCACCTTCAACCAAATCACAACCTCCTCTTTGATTCCCCTTCACGCTAAGCCTCTTTCAAATTCTTTTCCTGAGCTGGAAGACCAGTCAGATGCCCGCAGGGTCAGCGCCAAGCACGTTCCCAGCATGGCAACTGTGTACCTTTCTCTAGGAGTGCACGACACCCTTCCCCCCCAACTCCTTATTTTAAAGGATTTAACCCATTAGGAAGCCCATTTTCCATCGAAGCCGGAAGAAGTGCGGGACAAGGCAGTCTTCGCTTCGAAGGTTCTTTCCTGCTCCAGTCCCTGGGCTAGGGTTCTAGAAGAGGCTGGCTGCCGGCTTTATATGAGGCCACCGAAGATCTAAGTCCAGCTCCGCCCAGGGCGGCTCCTGCAAAGGCTGGGACCTCGGGTGCTGCGTTCTCAACCCTCTCGGTGGCCACGACTCAAAGGAGAGACCTCAAAGGTGCCAGGAGCACAGGTGCCTGGG
>NW_016876042.1:0-919 GCF_001698545.2 Rhinopithecus bieti
TGCAATCAAGTTAGTACTCAGGATTAAGAAACTCCCTCAAAACCGCACAATTACATGGAAACTGAATCCTGAATGACCACTGGGTAAATAACAAAATTAAGGGAAAATAAAGATGTTACTTGAAACCAATGAGAACAAAGACACAACATACCAGAATCTCTGGGACACATTTAAAGTAGTGTGTAGAGGGAAATTTATAGCACTAAATGCCCACAAGAGAAAGCAGGAAAGATCTAAAATCAATACCCTAACATCACAATTAAAAGAACTAGAGAAGCAAGAGCAAACAAATTCAAAAGCTAGCAGAAGACAAGAAATAACTAAGATCAGAGCAGAACTGAAGGAGATAGAGATATGAAAAACCCTTCAAAAAAAAAACAATGAATCCAGGAGCCGGTTTTTTGAAAAGATGGACACAATAAATAGACCACTAGCCAGACTAATAAAGAAGAAAAGAAAGAAGAATCAAATAGACATAATAAAAAATGATAAAGGGGAGATCACCGACAATCCCACAGAAATACAAACTACCAGCAGAGAATACTATAAACACCTCTATGCAAATAAACTAGAAAATCTAGAAGAAATGGATAAATTCCTGGACACTTACACTCTCCCAAGACTAAACCAGGAAGAAGTTGATTCCCTGAATAGACCGATAACAAGTTCTGAAATTGAGGCAGTAGTTAATAGCCTACCAACCAAAAAAAGCTCAGGACCAGACAGATTCACAGCCAAATTCTACCAGAGGTACAAAGAGGAGCTGGTACCATACCTTCTGAAACTATTCCAAACAAGAGAAAAAGAGGGAATCCTCCCTAACTCATTTTATGAGGCCAGCATCATCCTGATACCAAAACCTGGCAGAGACACACACAGAAAAAAAAAGAAAATTTCAGGCCCATATCCCTGATGAACA
>NW_016876043.1:0-1176 GCF_001698545.2 Rhinopithecus bieti
CTGGTGTTTCTTATTCGGCTCCTTTGTGACCTTGCCCTCCTCACCCCGTATCTGCTCCCCATGCTGGAAGTCTCTCATTGCAAATTTTCACTCTGGTGGGACTCCCAGAGCGATTTGTAAGGTGCTCTGCAGGTCCATGGAGGGACCCACCGAGCTGGGAGGCCTCCCCATGCTCTGCTCAGCGGCAAATAGGGCTTTCCATGCAACCTTCCCTCCCAGTGACCTGACCCTGGGGATGCCAACCCGGGACAGGTCGCAGACTCAAGGCCCTTCTGTTAAGGTTGGGGCTGCTGAATGCTACCCAGCAGGCTGCCTTCAGAACACCCATTTTATTTCTTTTCGATGCATGGCATTTGTTCATCTATTTATAAAATAATACAAAGAGCATAGAAACCTCCCTCAGCACTGGACATAGACAATTACTAACCGATGAGCTTAGCTCCTCCCCTCTCCCACTCTCAGAGGTACCATTCCTTGGGATTCTCTGACGGCTTCCTTGAGCACGTTGATGACCTGAAACACAGGCGGAGCTTTGCTGGGATTCAAGCTTCATAACCCAGAGTGCTGGGCTGTGCGCTGTCCCTAGGTCTTGCTCTTTGATGTCAGGGCTCTCCCTCTTCTCAGCAGCTGCACTCTGCTCACTTGGACACCTGTGTAATATTCCATGGTGTGACTACACCCCAAGTCATAACACATTCTTTGTTCACCGACACCTGGAACGATCCCCAGTCCTCTATCATTGCAAATGGCACTGGGTGACATTCCTGTGCCAGGTTCCTGGTTGTTGTGTGTGAATATTTCTCTTGTAATCCACCCATAAGAATGGGAATGCTGAGGTCAAACTTTACTCAAAACTTCCTAAGAAGATACCAACTTCTTTTCCTAGTGTGGCTGCACAGCTCCTGTGGATCTCCCACCCTCTCCAGCAGGTGGTGTCGTGGAATTCTCAGTCTTGGCCACTTTAGTGGGTAAGAAGCAGCGTCTCATTGTGTTGGTGGCTCGTCTGTTCCTGCTTGTCCCACAGGTTTGGTATCAATGAGTGTTTCTGCTTCTGTGTGTCTTTTCCACATTGCTCCCAATGGTGTCATCTTTTAGTAATTGATTTGTAGGGATTCTTTAGCCCTTTCTAAATTTCTTTGTGGAGGCAAAGTTTATACAGTAATGTGCTTAGTGTTG
>NW_016876044.1:0-561 GCF_001698545.2 Rhinopithecus bieti
GCAGACTAATCCAGGAAAAGAATTGTGTAATGCAGTGAGATGAATTGACACATCAAAGCAGCTTCTCAGAAAGCTCCTTTCTAGGGTTGATAAGAGGATATTTCCTTTCTCACCATAGGGTTCACTGACATCCAAAATATATCCTTTCTCACCATAGGCCTCTAAGCACTCCCAAAATCCCTTTGCAGATTCCCCAAAAGCAGTACTACTAAACTGCTCAATGAAGAGAAAGGTGTAGGGCTGAATAGGAACACCTCCAGTCTCCTGCTCCCAGTGCAAGCAACAGAAGGCAGGAACGCAGATTATCGCCAGCAACGGATGAAAGATGGATGGAGAATGACTTTGACGAGATGAGAGAAGAAGGCTTCAGTCCATCAAACTTCTCAGAGCTAAAGGAGGAATTATGTACCCAGCGCAAAGAAACTAAAATCTTGAAAAAAGAGTGGAAGAATTGATAACTAGAATAATTAAAGCAGAGAACCCCATAAACGAACTGATAGAGATGAAAACCATGACACGACAAATACCTGACAAATGCACATGCTTCAGTAACTGGCTTGA
>NW_016876045.1:0-1433 GCF_001698545.2 Rhinopithecus bieti
GGCGGGCGCCACTCCCCCAGCCTCACTGCTGCCTTGCGGTTAGATCGCAGACTGCTGTGCTAGCAAAGAGGGAGGCTCTGTGGCCGTGGGAACCTCCCGGCCAGGTGTGGGTATAATCTCCTGGTGTGCCCGTTTGCTTAAAGCGCAGTATTGGGATGGGAATTACCCGATTTTCCAGGTGTTGTGTGTCTCAGTTCCCCTGGCTAGGAAAAGGGATTCCCTTCCCCCTTGCGCTTCCCAGGTGAGGCAATGCCTCGCCCTGCTTCAGCTCTCGCTGGTCAGGCTGCAGCAGCTGACCAGCACCGATTGTCCGGCACTCCCCAGTGAGATGACCCCAGTACCTCAGTTGAAAATGCAGAAATCACCGGTCTTCTGTGTCACTCGTGCCGGGAGTTGGAGACTGGAACTGTTCCTATTCAGCCATCTTGCTCCGCCCCCTGTTTCCATTATTAAATAAACCACACAGCTATATGCTAAGAATTTGAAAACCCCTGTGAATTATTTTCTGCAACAATATACATGACAAAGAAATATTGGCCTAAGAAGTAGAAAAAAGTGGAAAATCTGACCCAGAACAATAGGATGAAATTAAGGGAGTTCTCCAAAAATAACTGTTCTCACCTAAAAAAGCAAAAAGTTGCTAGGGGTGGGGTGAGTAAGGATACTGCTGACTAGATGAATTAATTAGAATCTTTTCCACTTAAACAAAAAAAGCAGCTCTCACACGATCTAAACTTTCCCACCATGTAGGAGGAAAAACAAAACTAGAAAACCTCTCCCATTTGTGCTATGGCGTACACTGAATAACCCTAATACCAAACCTAATTTAAAATATCACAAACAATGATATCTCTGTTTACTGATGAATATTGATTGTAAAAACTTTAAGCAAGATGCTGATAAATGAAATCAACAGTATTTGGCTGGGCGTGGTGCTCACGCCTGTAATTCCAGCACTTTTGGAGGTTGAGGTGGGCAGATCACATAAGGTCAGGAGTTCAAGACCAGCCTGGCCAACATGGCAAAACCCTGTCTCTACTAAAAATATAAAAATTAGCCAGGTGTGGTGGTGGGCACCTATAGTCCCAGCTACTAGGAAGGCTGAGGCAGGAGAATTGCTTGAACCCGGGAGATGGAGGTTGCAGTGAGCTGAGATCATGCCACTGCACTCCAGCCTGGG
Source organism: Rhinopithecus bieti (assembly GCF_001698545.2). NCBI lineage: Eukaryota > Metazoa > Chordata > Mammalia > Primates > Cercopithecidae > Rhinopithecus > Rhinopithecus bieti. Next base: position 1,181 of record NW_016876045.1, read on the forward strand.
CGACAGAGCAAGACTCCGTCTCAAAACAAAACAATACTATACAAGAACCTTTCAGCAGGACCAAATTGATCAAGATTACCAGAAAGTGGGCTCCCTTCATGACAGGGCAGGGCTGCATCACCCACCACCAGCGCCTGTGCAGGGCTAGGCCCTTGCAGGGGATCAAGATGGGTATATGGGCACCTTCAGTATAATATGCCTTAGCAATCCACTTCAAAAGAAAAAAAAAAAAAGATATCTGTTGAGATATAAG
>NW_016876046.1:0-330 GCF_001698545.2 Rhinopithecus bieti
GCAGGGTCTCCTGGTCCAAATCTTGGTTTTCTGCACCAATTCTGATGTGTCTCTTTCTGCCTTACTTGTCGTCTGTAGTTGGCGGGTTTTCTTTCCCTGATTTCATTGAAATAACCACTTGTACATTCTTTCATGATTCATTGTCTTGAAAGCTTAGTATACATTTTAAGAATAAAGGTAGAAAGATTAAGATGAATAATATAGCTAAAGATACATACCAGCACCAAAAGCTTACTTTTTATATTTGATGAGTTTGTGTTCTGTTTGCCTGTGAATAATGGGATGAGTAAGGCAAAGGTTGCAAGGGGTTATTGGTTAGAAGCCTCTCAC
>NW_016876047.1:0-561 GCF_001698545.2 Rhinopithecus bieti
GGAAGACGCCCAGTGAACATGCGCACTGAGACGCGGGCCCAGGGAGCATGCGCGGCTGTGGGCCTGGGCGGGCTGCCGTTCCCAGCCCAATGCCCCAAACCCCCGATTCCCATCCACACTGAGGATAATGGAATCCAACCTCCCTTTGCTGTTTCCTATGCTTCTGGGACTCAAATACCTCAAGTAGTGCTCCCCTCAAAACTCACTCGATTTTCAACTGAACCGACCCCTCACACACACACACACACACACACACACACACACACACCCAGGGTCCTCTCTTGCCCTGGCCCCACCATGGGGACAAGAAGCACGGTGACTGCCTGGGAAGACAGGTAGACCACCTGCAAAAACAGCAATAGCAACCTACCCCAAAAGGAAATTGTTCAATGTGAACAAGTCACAGAAAGAGACTGAAAGAAAAATGAATACAATCTCTAGGACCTGTAAAGAAATACTAAAACGATATCTATCATTTGTAGCATCAGAATCACAGAAGGAGAAGTGACAGTATTAGGGAAACGGGACAGCCAGGGTGGCACCATGTGAAAATCAACTCCG
>NW_016876048.1:0-562 GCF_001698545.2 Rhinopithecus bieti
AAAAAAAACACACACACACACACACACACACACACACACATACAGACACACAAAACTAGCCGGGCGAGGTGGCGGGCGCCTGTAGTCCCAGCTACTGGGGAGACTGAGGCAGGAGAATGGCGTGAACCCGGGAGGCGGAGCTTGCAGTGAGCTGAGATCCGGCCACAGCACTCCAGCCTGGGCGACAGAGCGACACTCCCGTCTCAAAAAAAAAAAGAAAAAGAAAAAAAAGAAAACTGGTGCACGGGCAGCAGGTGACTGGACACCCCAGAGCAGACCCGCCCCCCAGCAGCGTGGATCCTGAGGCCAGACACCCAGGTGGTAAAGTCAGGCAATCAGCCCGCCAGGAGCAGCTCAGTTTCATCCGTGTGGGTACAGTGTGCCCAGCGCCAGGGCCCAGGATCTAGAGAGATGTCCAAGAGGAGCCAGGTAGGCTGTGCACTTGGCGACCCTGATTCCATCTAAGGGAAGCTCCACCATCCCGCGTCAGTGCCAGATCTGCAGCTCCAACCCGCCCGTGGGGCACTGGCAGCGGTGAGGGCGGGTGGGGAAAGCAGCAACC
>NW_016876049.1:0-1394 GCF_001698545.2 Rhinopithecus bieti
AAAAATCACATTTACAATGGTATCAAAAGAATGAAATAATTCAGAATAAGTTTAAACATGGAGGTAAAATTCTGTACACTGAAAACTATATGATATTGATTAAGGAAACTGAGGAAGACACAAATATATTGAAAGCTATCCTGTGCTTATAAACTGGAAAATCTAATATTGCTCAAATGTCTGTAATACTCAAAGCAATCTACAGAAACAATATAATATTTATCAAACTTCCAATGAGTTTTTTTCACAAAAATAGAAACAATTTCTAAAACTTGTATGGAAATACTAAACACTTGAATAGCCAAATAAATTATGAATAAGAACAAAGCTAGGGCCACCACACTTCATGATTTGAAATTGTATTACAAAACCAAAGTAATCAAAATATGATGGTAATATACAAACAGACACACAGACCGACAGAAGAAAATAGAGAACCCAGAAATAAACTCACCCATATACAGTCAAATTTTCTTGGACAAGGGTACTCAGAATACACTATGGGAAAAGGATAGCCTCTTTTTTTGTTGTAATTTTTATTTTTTAAAATTTTTTTTATTATACTTTAAGCTCTGGAGTACATGTCCAGAACGTGCAGGTTTGTTACATAGGTATACACGTGCCATGGTGGTTTGCTGCATCCATCATCCCATCATCTACATTAGGCATTTCTCCTAATGCTATCCCTCTCATAGCTCCCAACCCCCTGACAGGCTCCAGTGTGTGACTGTCTCCTCCCTGTGTCCATGTGTTGTCATTATTCAACTCCCACTTATGAATGAGAACATGTAGTGTTTAGTTTTCTGTTCTTGTGTTAGTTTGCTGAAGTTTTCTGTTATTGTGTTAGTTTGCTGAAAATGATGGTTTCCAGATTCATCCATGTCCCTGCAAAGGACATGAACTCATTCGTTTTTATGTCTGCATAGCATTCCATGGTATATATGTGCCACATTTTCTTTATCCAGTCTATCATTGATGGGCATTTGGGTTGGTTCCAAGTCTTTGCTATTTTGAACAGGGCCGCAACAAACATACATGTGCATGTGTCTTCACAGTAGAATGATTTATAATCCTTTGGATATATACCCAGCAATGGGATTGCTGGATCAAATGGTATTTCTGGTTCTAGATAGTTAAGGAATTGCCACACTGTCTTCACAATGCTTGAACTAATTTACACTGCCACCAACAGTGTAAAAGCGTTCCTATTTCCCCACATGCTCTCCAGCATCTGTTGTTTCCTGACTTTTTAATGATCACCATTGTAACTGGCATGAGATGGTATCTCATTGTGGTTTTGATTTGCATTTCTCTAATGACCAGTGATGATAAGCTTTTTTTTCATATGTTTGTTGGCTGCATAAATGTCTTCTTTTGGGAAGTGTCTGTTCATA
>NW_016876050.1:0-1657 GCF_001698545.2 Rhinopithecus bieti
ATTTTAATGATTTGTGCATGCGAAACTTTTTTACCTTTTATTATGAAGTTCACTTATCTTTCTGCCCGTGTAATTGTTGGATAATATTTTCACATTAAAAGCTCAAACTTTTACAAACTTATATGTTACTGTATCTCTATGAAAATTTGGAATAAGATTAGAATATTCAATATAATAACCTCATTTAGCTGAATAAAATTTTATGTTTTTCGTTTCTTTGATTACTGTTTCTCTTCTACCTAGCTTGTTCTGTCCTGGGATTCCTATTACATGAATGTGAGATTTCTCATATTAGTCTTATGCGTTTCTCATACTAAGAGAACCATTTTGTTATCCTTATTCATTTTTTTAATTCCAAGAAAAACAATACTGAGCTGATCATATAATAACTACATTTTCAAATTGTTGCTTAATTTTTCCATTGCATATTTATTCCTGCCTTTTATCTTGAAGTAATCCATTTGTTCATTTGTGAATCCTGGCTCTAGGTCATAGATAAATAATTTTACTGCTATAAATTGGAGACTTTCTAGATTTTCATTGGTTTCTTTGAAGAAATCTTATTTGTAAGGGAATATTTCTACTTCATTTTCCCAACTGACCTCATCTAACTTGATATATAATATTATATATCAAGCAATTTTTGCTTGTTTGCTTTCATTTTATGTTTTTTATATATTATGATATATATCATATATACATCACACATATAGTCATATATATATAGGATTTTGCAATTATGAAAACAGAGTTGACTTTCAGATTGTGTGAGCTTTTGCTCCTTTCATTTACAGATTAGACATGTTCTGAAAAAAATGAGAACCCTTGCTGATGACTGGAAATGCAAGCTGGAGAATGGTGAGCAAGGGAGAAGAGAGAGAGAATAAGATCTGCAGCCCTCTACATAATAATGAGGAGGGGATATTTTGTACCCAGGGAAGTTTTGGCAATATCTAAAGATATTTTGATGCTCAAAACTGGAGGGAAGCCACTGGCATCTAGTAGATAGAAACCTGGGATGTTACTAAGCATCCTGCAACTCACAGAATAGCTCTCCATGACAATGAATTAGCCAGTCTAAAGTGCAATAGTGTTGTGCTTGGGAAATTATTGCATATAGATTTATAGAAATGAAAAGGAACCCATGCTTAAGGAAAGGAAGGGAGCAAAGTAGTCAAAGAAAGGTATGAGACAACCTAGTAAGGCAGGCCAACATTCAAATTCAGGAAATACAGAGAATGCCACAAAGATAATCCTTGAGAAGAGCAACTCCAAGACACATAATTGTCAGATTCACCAAAGTTGAAATGAAGGAAAAAATGTTAAGGGCAGCCAGAGACAAAGGTCAGGTTACACACAAAGGGAAGCCCATCAGACTAACAGAAAATCTCTTGGCAGAAACTCTCGAAGCCAGAAGAGAGTGGGGGCCAATATTCAACATTCTTAAAGAAAAGAATTTTCAACCCAGAATTTCATATAGACAAACTAAGTTTCATAAGTGAGGGAGAAATAAAATCCTTTACAGAAAAGCAAATGCTTAGAGATTTTGTCACCACCAGGCCTGCCCTACAAGAGATCCTGAAGGAAGCACTAGACATGGAAAGGAAAACAGGTACCAGCCATTACAAAACATGTCAAAATATAAAGTCCATCAATG
>NW_016876051.1:0-3231 GCF_001698545.2 Rhinopithecus bieti
TACCCAGTAATGGGATCACTGGGTCAAATGGTATTTCTAGTTCTATATTCTTGAGGAACCACCACACTGTCTTCCACAATGGTTGAACTATTTTACAGTCCCACCAACAGTGTGAAAGTGTTCCTATTTCTCCACATCCTCTCCAGCACCTGTTGTTTCCTGACTTTTAATGATCGCCATTCTAACTGGTGTAAGATGGTATCTCATTGTGGTTTTGATTTGCATTTCTCTGATGGCCAGTGATGATGAGCATTTTTTCATGTCTGTTGGCTGCATAAATGTCTTCTTTTGAGAAGTGTCTGTTCATATCCTTTGCCCACTTTTGATGGGGTTGTTTGATTTTTTTCTTGTAAATTTGTTTACGTTCTTTGTAGATTCTGGATATTAGCCCTTTGTCAGATGGGTAGATTACAAAAATTTTCTCCCATTCTGTAGGTTGCCTGTTCACTCTGATGATAGTTTCTTCAGGGAAAAAAGACTTTAGGTAACTGGACTTCAGACAATCATCTTGTTGAATCTCTCCATTGGTCTTTCTTTAGTGAGTCTATTGTAGAGCCTGAGAAAATATCTGCCTCTGTAACCCCAGAGGAATTATTGGGATGTCAGAGGTAGAGGAAATTGGGCTACTATACAGCTAAGAACAGATGCTTGGGCAAAGGTAGAGCCACTGCTCACTGCTCTGGCTTTCACAGGTATTCGTATAGGTAATCATTTTGGGCTATACCACACATCAACCAAAATCATAAGACTAGAGACAGTCAAAGTTATATATACTAACAACTACAAGAACAATAATGTTAATAATTTACCATGGGACAAGGTTTTAGAAGGCCATTTAGTATGTTTTCTCACTTGATCATACGAAGACCCTGTGAGGGGCCCACAGCAGGTAGTATGAATCAATTTTATTAAAATGATAACTGATCATGCCTGTAATCCCAGCGCTTTGGGAGGCCGAGGCAGGTGGATCACGAGGTCAGGAGATCAAGACCATCCTGGCTAACACAGTGAAACCCCATCTCTACTAAAAAGACAAAAAATTAGCTGGCTGTAGTTGGCTGGTGCCTGTAGTTTCAGCTACTCGGGAGGCTGAGGTAGGAGAATGGCGTGAACCTGGGAGGCGGAGGTTGCAGTGAGCTGAGATCACACCACTGCACTCCAGCCTGGGTGACAGAGCGAGATTCCGTGTCCAAAAACAAGATAACTAAAAGCCAATAAAAAATGAGTCACTCAGGCTCACACAGCTGCTAAGTGATGAACCAGAACTCACACTAAAGTCTCCTAATTCGATATCCAGTGTTCTCCAACTACCCCATTTTGCTCACCAACTCTGTTAGCCATAAGTAAACAGAGTGTAGCCACAGGTATAAAGGGAATTGCTAGAAAATGGCTTTTTAGAAAGAGAATGAGATGGGTTCAAGCAAGATTTTAGTTCCTGAACCCAAAATATGTTGTTTTGCAGTATAGACAGTCTGTCTAGAAACAGGCTGGTGGGTTTCACATAAACCCACCAGACAGTGAAATTGCCTTCCCACCTTAAGACTTTTCTTGATGCAGAAATGCTGACCAAATGAGATCTAAGAGCAAGTTCAGTTTCCTCAAAATTAGTAGGAAGTTACAGGAGATACCAAAGGAAGAGATATCTATACACATATGCCTGGATAATGGCCTACGACCACTATGTCCAACAAGAAGTCACACTTTTGGGATCTGGTGAGGGTAGAAACAGCCTACTGGTATACTTGATGCTATCAATTGATCAAGAAGCAAAATAAACATCGGTAGAGTTTTGTTCTAATTATCAAAGCAGAAACGACTGTAGAATTTTGCTATTAACAGTATGTTATACATCTTATGGAAATAGAGGAGTGCCATGGAAGTCCCACTTAGATTCTCTTTACCAAGCAATGTGTCCTTCCCTCAGCTGCAGGGAGTGTTAGCTGCTAAGAGGTCACAGCTGGACTCTTCTGCTGATACTTGTCCTCAGCAAATGAAAGCCACCTACCTTGGAAATATCTGGGAGTCTGTGCCTTCCCCATGGAGGCGTGGCACACACAGAGATGGCTTAATATGAGATACAAAGGGGTTGCCCTTTGCCTCAAGGTGGAATAACTCTGTAAAACTATTCATTCTCCAGAGCTCCCTGAGATTAGGGATTAGGCTTGTTCTAGGCACAGCTGAATGGACATCTTTGCTTAGCTTCTTTCCCTGAGGTTTCACCTGAGCACTCTCCTGCAATAAATCACTTGCATCACAATGCCATGTCAGGCTCTACTTGCAGGGAACCAAACCTAAAATAAGGAGTAGTGCATTAATCCAAAGGGATTCTATTTTGCTCCCCTGACCCAAGATTCATTTACTAGGTAGCAGGAAATCTTGTATTTTGTGTGTTTATGCTGAAAGACATTTCTCTTTTTAAATATAGGGCATGGTAATGACCTATGTTATGCCTTTGGGCATGTTATGATATATTATACCTTAGGGAATAATCATGATTGCTGATATGTATTGAATATGTACAATTTGCTAGGCTCTATAATAAGGGCTTTAGTATTATAGCATTTAAGTTTTATAATAATTCTCTGAAATAGGTTCTATTATTATCATTCCCATTTTATAAGAAACTGTGACCCAGAAAGGTTAGTTCCTCTGTCCCAAGATCACATAGGTGGCAAGAGTCAGAAACAAAATTTGAACCCAGTTCTTTGTGAATACAGAGCCCAAGCTCTTAACCATGATATTGTATTGTCTCTCCATACCAAGTCAGTTTTTTGCAAAATGATTGCTGAAATGACCAGGTAATTTGGGAAAGTTCTTCACAAACTGCCTACTTAACATATTCACTTGCATAATTAATGAAATTCCACATCAATTTAGTTAATTGTAACATCTCAAGATCCTCCTGCCTAGGGGATCCTGGGTGAAGATGAGGTCTGACTAGGGCATTTCTCACAGGACTGTGGTAGGACTTGAGGGCTGGATATCTCTTACCCTGGGTCTCAGGATGCAGATATAAAGTCATGCACTGGAGGAGGCTCATATCTAAAACTGGGATTGGGCCGGGCACAGTGGCTCACATCTGTAATCCCAGCACTTTGGGAGGTCAAGGCGGGTGGATCACCTGAGGTCAGGAGTTTGAGACCAGCCTGACCAACATGGTGAAACCCTGTCTCTGCTGAAAATAATAAAATATAATAATAATAATAATAATAATAATAATAATAATAATAA
>NW_016876052.1:0-1614 GCF_001698545.2 Rhinopithecus bieti
ATTAAATAGGGAATCTTTTCCCCATTTCTTGGTGTTGTCAGGTTTGTCAAACATCAGATAATTGTACATGTGTGGTATTATGTCTGAGGGCTCTGTTCTGTACCATGCTGTTTTGGTTACTGTAGCCTGGTAGTATAGTTTGAAGTCAGGTAGCGTGATACCTCCAGCTTTGTTCTTTTGGCTTAGGATTGTCTTGGCACTGAGGGCTCTTTTTTGGTTCCATGTGAAATTTAAAGTAGTTTTTTCCAATTCTGTGAAGAAAGTCATTGGTAGCTTGATGGGGATGACATTGAATCTATAAATTACCTTGGGCAGTATGGCCATTTTCACGATACTGACTCTTCTTATCCATGAGCATATAATGTTCTTCCATTTGTTTGTGTCCTCTTTTATTTCTCTGGGAAGTGGTTTGTAGTTCTCCTTGAAAAGGTCCTTCACATTCCTTGTAAGTTGGATTCCTACATATTCTCTTTGAAGCAATGACAGTTGTGAATGGCAGTTCACTCATTGTGAATGGCAGTTCACTCATGATTTGGCTCTCTGTTTATCTGTGTATAAGAATGCTTGTGATTTTGCACCTTGATTTTGTATCCTGAGACTTTGCTGAAGTTGCTTATCAGCTTAAGGAGATTTTGGGCTGAGATGATGGGGTTTTCTAAATATACAATCATGTCATCAGCAAACAGGGAAAATTTGACTTCCTTTTTTCCTAATTGAATACCCTTTATTTCTTTCTCTTGCCTGATTGCCTTGGCCAGAACTTCCTTTTCTGTTGAAAAGGAGTGAACACAGAGGACATCCCTGTCTTGTGCCAGTTTTCAAAAGGAATGATTTCAGTTTTTGCCCATTCAATATGATATTGGCTGTGGGTTTGTCATAAACAGCTCTTATTATTTTGAGATACGTCCCATCAATACCTAGTTTATTGAGAGTTTTAGCATGAAGGGCTGTTGAATTTTGTCAAAGGCCTTTTCTGCATCTACTGAGATATTCGTGTGGTTTTTGTCTTTGATTCTATTTATATGCTGGATTACGTTTATTGATTTTCGTATGTTGAACCAGCCTTGCATGGTTCCATCAAGTGATGAAACCAACGTGATTGTGGTGGATACGCTTTTTGATTTGCTACTGGATCCGGTTTGCCAGTATTTTATTGAGGAATTTTGCATTGATGTTCATCAGGGATATTGGTCTAAAATTCTCTTTTTTTGTTGTGTCTCTGCCAGGTTTTGGTATCAGGATGATGTTGGCCTCATAAAATGAGTTAGGGAGGATTCCTTCTTTTTCTATTGATTAGAATAGATTCAGAAGGAATGATACCAGCTCCTCTTTGTGCCTCTGGTAGAATTTGGCTGTGAATCCATCTGGTCTTGGACTTTTTATGGTTGGTAGGCTATTAATTATTGCCTCAATTTTAGAGACTGTTATTTGTCTATTCAGGGATTCAACTTCTTCCTGGTTTAGTCTTGGGAGGATGTATGTGTCCAGGAATTTATCCATTTCTTCTGGATTTTCTAGTTTATTTGCGTAGAGGTGTTTGTAGTATTCTGTGACGGTAGTTTATATTTTTGTGGGGTCGGTGGTGATATCCCCTGTATCATTTTTTATTGTGTC
>NW_016876053.1:0-3224 GCF_001698545.2 Rhinopithecus bieti
TTCTTCCTCTCCTTCTTCCTCTCGTTCTTCCTCTCCTTCTTCCTCTCCTTCTCCTTCTTCTTTTTTGAGACTGGTATCTGGCTCTGTCTCCCAGGCTGGAGTTCAGTGGCGTGATCTCGGCTCACTGCAAGCTCCGCCTCCCGGGTTCAAGCAATTCTGCCTCAGCCTCCCTGAGTAGCTGGGACTACAGGCACCCGCCACCACTCTCGGCTACTTTCTTTTGTATTTTAGTAGAGACGGGGTTTCACCATGTTAGCCTGGCTGGTCTCGATCTCCTGACCTCGTGATCTGCCCGTCTTGGCCTCCCAAAGTGTTGGGATTACAGCCATGAGCCACTGCGCCTGGCCAAGTGCTGGGATTACAGGCGTGAGCCACGGCGCCTGGCCAAGTTCCTGTTTTCTTACACATTGTTACATTTCTTCCCGGCCATCTAAGCCTCTTGTATTGGTTGGTCAGGGAGATGGATTTGAGACTGAGTTCTCATCTCCTCTGCTGCAGCACCCTACTAAAGCCTCCTCCTTGGCAATAATCGTCTCAGTGATGGGCTTTCTGTGCGGCAAGCAGCAGGAACCCCAGGTCTCCAAATTTTGGCAAAGGAATCTCCTGATGAAGGTGGACTCGACTCTACTGACCAACCTGAAAACGATCAGACGTTTGAAAGCCCTTAATCTTGGGGTCAGAGGTTGGGCTGCCCTTGAGTCTTTTCTTTGGGCCTACCCATCAAAATCAGCCTGGCCAAACCTGTCTTCAAGGACCAGGGGCAGGGCCAGCTTCTCTCCACGCGGCTTCTCCCGCCGGGTCGGCAGACACCTTCCTCTTCCCTGTGACTTGAAGAGAAGCTTCAGGGGCGTTTATTCAAGTTGCTAGAAGCCCGTGAGGCACCGGTCTGCGGTGACTGTGGTTCCCACTGCACCCGCCGCCCTCTTTGGTTCTCTCGCTGTCATCGGCGGGCAGTAACGTTCCAGGTGAGCTAGGGCTCCGAAGACACCAGGCAGGGAGGGACCAGTAGGGAAGGGCACCGCCACCTTAGGTCCTGCGCAGGAGAGATCCCAAAAGGTCTTGAAGAAATAGAAAGGAAGGGCCGCGCGGTGGCTCATGCCTGCAATCCCAGCACTTTGGGAGGCGGAGGTGGGTGGATCACTAGATCACTAGGTCACTAGGTTTGAGACCAGCCTGGCCAAGATAGTGAAACCCAGTTCTGCTAAAATACAAGTAGCCAGGCGCAGTGAGGAGCGCCTGTAATCCCAGCTACTCAGGAGGCTGAGGCAGGAGAATCCCTAGAACCCAGGAGGTGGAGGTTGTGGTGAGCTGAGATTGCCCCGCTATGCTCTAGCCTGGAAAACACAGCAAGACTTCCTCTCAAATAAATAAATACAAAGGGAGAGTTGGAAGTAGGTCAAAGAGAAGAAAAGAAATCCTGGAAGATTTTGTATCTGAAGGCACCATTAAGATGAATTTGATCCCTTCTGGGCCGGGTCCTCCCGTTGCAGGTGAACCAAGTTCTGGCCTCCATTGGGACTGAAGGAGGTGACTTTGGCCTGGCTCCTAGTGAGGAAGCCATGCCTGGTCCTGTTCTGTTTGGGCTTGATCCTGTAGCACTTGATGGGCTCCCCTGGACTTCCCATGGATTCCAGGGATGCAACTGAGAAGTATATTGCTAATGCACTTACTTGAATGAAGGGGCCTGTCCATTCACACCTGTGGGCGTTTCTCATCAGGTGGAATGAGAGACTTGAGAAAATAAATGAGACACAAAGTATAGAGAAAGAAAAGTGGGTCCAGCAGACAGATGCTCAGCATAGAGGACTGGCGCTGGCACCAGTCTCTGAGTTCCCTCAGTATTTATTGATCATTATCTTTACCATCTCGGAAAAGAGTAAGTAGCAGGACAATAGGGTCATAGTAGGGAAGTCAGCAGAAAGACATATGAATAAGTTTAAAAGTGCTGTGCTTTGATGTGCATGGCACATCAAAGGCACTTGTTTAACAAAGCGCATCCTGCACAGCCCTAAATCCATTAAACTTTGAGTAAACACAGCACATATCTCTGCAAGGACAGGGTTGGGGTAGGGTTACAGATTAGCAGCATCTCAAGGCAGTTTGGAGTCTCATGTCTACTTCTTTCTTTTTTTTTTTTTTTTTTTTTTTTTGAGACGGAGTCTCTCTCTGTCACCCAGGCTGGAGTGCAGTGGCCAGATCTCAGCTCACTGCAAGCTCCGCCTCCCGGGTTTATGCCATTCTCCTGCCTCAGCCTCTGGAGTAGCTGGGACTACAGGCGCCCGCCACCTCGCCTGGCTAGTTTTTGTATTTTTTAGTAGAGACGGGGTTTCACCGTGTTAGCCAGGATGGTCTCGAACTCCTGACCTCGTGATCCGCCCATCTCGGCCTCCCAAAGTGCTGGGATTACAGGCTTGAGCCACCGTGCCCGGCCTCATGTCTACTTCTTTCTACATAGACACAGTAACAGTTTGATCTCTCTTTCTTTTCCCCACATTTCCCCCTTTTCAAAAAACTGCCATCGTTCATGGCTCATTCTCGATGGTCGCCGTCTCTCTGGAACTGCTGGGTATACCTGCGGACTAACAACAGACAGAACAGGCATACAAGGATCAATATAAAATTTTACAATAGTACTTCGGATGGTCTTAACCCAAGTGACAGGGTTAAGGTTTGCGAGGCCATTAGCAACTCCTGCAATTGCCTCAGTTTCTGGTACCAACACAGAGGTCACATACTTCACAAGGTAATAAGATATCACAAAGCAAGTGGAGGCAAGGCGAGATCACAGGACCACAGGATGGGGCGAAATTAAAATTGCTAATGAAGTTTCAGGCACGCATTGTCATTGATAACATCTTATCAGGAAACAGGGTTTGAGAGCAGGCAACCCATTTGACCAAAATTTATTAGGTGGGAATTTCCTCGTCCTAATAAGCCTGGGAGCACTACAGGAGACTGGGGCTTATTTCATCCCTTCGGCTTCAACCATAAAAGGCGGCACACCTCCAAGGGTGTCGTTTATAGGCCTACCCTCAGAGCGCATTCTCTTTCTCAGGGATATTCCTTGCTGAGAAAAAGAATTCAGCAATATTTCTCCTATTTGCCAAAGAAATAAGAGAAATATGGCTCTGTTCCGTCCGGCTCACCGGCAGTCAGTTCAAGGTTGCTAAGATCCCTTGTTCCCTGAACATTGCTGTTATCCTGTTCTTTTTTCAAGATGCCCA
>NW_016876054.1:0-3002 GCF_001698545.2 Rhinopithecus bieti
GAGAGAGAGAGAGAGAGAGAGAGAGAGAGAAAGGGAGAGAGAGAGAGCACACATGTGCAGGGGAACTTCTATTTATGAAACCATCAGATCTTCTGAGACTTACTGACTATCACAAGAACAGCATGGGAAAGACCTACCTTCATGATTCTATTACCTCCCACCAGGTCCCTCCCACAACACACAGGAATTATGGGAGCTACAATTCAAGATGTTATTTGGGTGGGGACACAACAAAACAATATCATTCCATCTCTGGCCGCTCTGAAATCTCATGCCCTCACATTTCAAAACCAACCATGCTTTCCCAACAGTCTCCCAAAGTCTTAACTCACTTCAGCATTAACTCAAAAGTCCATAGCCCAAAGTCTAATCTGAGATAAGACAAGTCCTTCTGCCTATGAGCCTGTAAAATCAAAAGCAAGTTAGTTACTTCCAAGATGCAATGGGGGTACAGGCCTTGGGTAAATACAGCCATTCAAAATGGGAGAAATTGTCCAAAATAAAAGGGCTACAGGCCCCATGCAAGTCCAAAATCCAATAGAGCAGTCATCAAATCTTAAAGTTCCAAAATGATCTCTTTTGACTCCATGTCTCATCCAGGTCACATTGATGCAAGAGGTGGGTTCCCATGGTCTAGGGCAGCTCTGTCTCTGTGGCTTTGCAAGTTAGATGCCACCTCCTGGCTGCTTTTATATGCTGGTGTTGAGCATCTGTGGTTTTTCAGGCATACGGTGCAAGCTGTTAGTGGATCTACCATTCTAGAGTATGGAGGATGGTGGCCCTCTTCTCATACCTCTGCTAAGCAGTGCCCCAGTTGGGACTCTGTGTGAGGGCTTGTACCCCAAATTTTGCTTCTGCACTGCCCTAGCAGAGGTTCTCCATGAAGTTCCCACCCCTGTACTACACCGCTGCCTGGATATCCAGGGGTTTCCTTACATCCTCGGAAATCTAGGCAGAGGTTCCCAAACCTAGATTCTTGACTTCTGTGCACTCGCAGGCCCAACACCACATGCAATTATGGGAGCTACAATTCCAAATGAGATTTGGGTGGGAACACAGCCAAACCATATCATCATGAAATAAGTTAATTCACAGGCAATTGTACAGCAGACAGGAGTCAATCATTTTTACTAACTAAATCTAAGTGATAATATGGAAAAAATATCAGACTTCTGAAAATCACAATACAATAAATGGCTAAATTTGTTAGAACACAGTATATTTTTCTTGTTTTGCAGTGTCGTACATAATTAGAGGGTCTTTAATTAAAAGGAAAATGTAGTTGTGTATTTATCTCTTTTCTTTGAATGTTCCCTCACTTCTTCTTTTGAAATCTTATAGCACTTTGTACAATCTTGAAGCACTTGTAACAAATTATATTACTCTATAGTTATTTATAGTTCTTTCTACATTCTTACTGAATGCAAATTCTTTTGGCCTGTAATACCTTACCACTGTCTAGTTAAAACATATTTACAGGGGGACGTGCCCAAGATGGCTCAATAGGAACAGCTCCAGCCTCTAACTCCCAGTGTAAGTGACACAGAAGATGGGTGATCTCTGCATTTTCAACTGAGGTACTTGGTTCATCTCACTGGGGAGTGCCGGACAATCAGTGTTGGTCAGCTGATGCAGACTGACCAGCGAGAGCTGAAGCAGGGCAAGGCATTGCCTCACCTGGGAAGTGCAAGGGGGAAGGGAATCCCTTTTCTGAGCCAAAGGAAACTGAGACAGAAATCGCCCACTAGGTGCACACTGACACCTCACACCTCACACGGCTGGGTACACCCCTGAGACGAAGCTTCTAGAGCAAGAATCAGACAGCAACACTCTCTATGCAGCATTGTTCTATCTTCTGCAGCATCCACTGCTGATACCCAGGAAAACAGGGTCTGGAGTGGACCTCAAGCAAACTCCAACAGACCTGCAGCTGAGGGTCCTGACTGTTAGAAGGAAAACTAACAAACAGAAAGGACACCCACACCAAAACCCCATCAGTACGTCACCATCACCAAGACTAGAGGCAGATAAAACCACAAAGATGGGAAAAAGCAGTGCAGAAAAGCTGAAAATTCAAAACCTCAGAGTGCATATCCTACTCCAAAGGAATGCAGCTCATCACCGGCAAAGGAACAAAGCTGGATGGAAAATGACTTTAACGAGTTGAGAGGAGAAGCTTTCAGTTGATCAAACCTCTCAGAACTAAAGGAGGAACTATGTAACCAGCGAAAAGAAACTAAAACCTTGAAAAAAGAATGAGTGAATGGATAACTAGAATAAACAATGCAGAGAAGACCTTAAAAGAACTGAGAGAGAGGAAAACCATAAGAGGAGAACTACATGACAAATGCACAAGCTTCAGTAAATGACTAGATAAACTGGAAGAAAGGGTATCAGTGATTGAAGATCAAATGACAGAAATAAAACGAGAAGAGAAGTGGAGAGAAAAAAAGAGTAAAAGAAATGAATAAAGCCTCCAAGAAATACGGGATTATGTGAAAAGACCAAATCAACGTCTAATTGGTGTGCCTGAAAGTGACGGAGAAAATGGAATCAAGTTGGAAAACACTCTGAAGGATATTATCCAGGAGACCTCCCCAACCTAGTAAGGCAGTCCAACATTCAAATTCAGGAAATACAGAGAATGACACAAAGATACTCCTCGAGAAGAGCAACTCCAAGACACATACTTGTCAGATTCACCAAAGTTAAAATAAAGGAAAAAATGTTAAGGGCAGCCAGGGAGAAAGGTCGAGTTACCGATAAAGGGAAGCCCATCAGATTAACAGCAGATCTCTTGGCAGAAACTCTACAAGCCAGAAGACAGTGGGGCCAATATTCAACATTCTTAAAGAAAAGAATTTTCAAGCCAGAATTTTATATCCAGCCAAACGAAGTTTCATAAGTGAAGGACAAATAAAAAACTTTAGAGACAAGCAAATGTTTAGAGATGTTTTACCACCAGGCCTGCCCTACAAGAGATCCTGAAGGAAGCACTACAT
>NW_016876055.1:0-563 GCF_001698545.2 Rhinopithecus bieti
TCGTTGATTGAATGTTCTTAACAAGGAGAGGTAAGAGGCAAGGGAGCATTAAACAAATTCTTAGTATGGCTAGAACTACTCCTATTAAGGTTTTGAACCTACTGAAGGAGGAAAACCAGCCTCTAAAGAGGGACTCAGGAGCCTACTTTGTCTCAGTCTGGACTGGAACATGGGCTAATTTTTTCATTCTGGCAGTTATTTCTCTAATAGTCTTCCTATTGTCATGGATTTCTAGGCAGCAATTGGTTAGATTAAATTTTCTACATACTCCTCCTTCCTGGGCTTAGGAGGTAGTCTAAAGCTAATCTATTTTAGTAGATGGCATTTCTCATTTTCATGACTTGCTGGGCCAGTAAGTCGAATGTATTTGCTGTTTCATTAGTGATGATTTCAAGTGCTGCTTGCAATTTTGTGATGCAGTTAGCGGGTAAATTGGGGTCCGGTAGCTTTATGACTTATATTATGCCCAGGTAGCTGGCCTAGAGTACTGAATTAGTCTTTCAGGGGCCAGTCTGTGTCTTTCTAATCTTCTGTTTTTATGTCTTTTCTTTTTTTTTTTTTTT
>NW_016876056.1:0-1318 GCF_001698545.2 Rhinopithecus bieti
CCAGGCTAACTATGAGAGGAGTTTAATTCCAAGTCTAAGTCTGAAGCAAAGATGATTGCCCCTTCCTGAGACAAACCCCTTCCTATCTTGGGGATCAGACCTTAGCAAAGCTAACAAATTAGGCATGAGATTGGAAATTATGGCTCAGGAGCCATGCAGCCAGAAGCCACATGATTCCTAAGCTCCCCAACTGTGCCTTTATATAACATTATTGGTATCAAAGCTAAGATTTGACAGGGTGTTCAAGGTATTTTTCAGACCCTGCCTTATGATGGACTAGCTGGCACACCCAGACCAGTAAACTGGCTCATCTGGTCCTGTGGCCCTCACCCAGGGACTGACTCAGTGCGGTAAACAAGCTCTGACACTGTGATTTCATCCCCAACCCAACCAATCAGCTTTGCCCATTCCCTAGCCCCCTGCTTGCCAAACTATCCAAAAAAACAAAACCAACAACAAAACCCTAGTCTCTGAATTTGGGGGGAGGCAGATTTGAGTAATAATAAACCCCTGTCCTGGTCCCTCAGCTGCCTCTGCATTGATTAAATTCTTTCTCTATTGTAGAAAGCCTGCTGTTCTCAGCTCCATTGGCTTTTCTGGGCAATCGGCAAGATAAACCTACCGGGCAGTTACATTAATAAAAGAGAAACACAAATGGTAAGCAAGCTTGAAAAGAAATGTAAGTCTGTGTATTTCTTTTGAAGAAACACAA
This sequence comes from Rhinopithecus bieti, assembly GCF_001698545.2. Classification (NCBI taxonomy): domain Eukaryota; kingdom Metazoa; phylum Chordata; class Mammalia; order Primates; family Cercopithecidae; genus Rhinopithecus; species Rhinopithecus bieti. The sequence goes on from NW_016876056.1 coordinate 713, forward strand.
AAGGAGGAGGAATGATGAGACAGGCAATACACTGTCCTAAATATTTTCGTGATTTTCCTGCCTCCCCCATATCCTTCTTATCCCAACAACTGCTCCTCAGAAACCTTCAGCTTAAACACGGTTCTGCCAGAACTGGGTTTATCCTTCCCTCTACATTTTCCTCTCACCTGCTCCACACCCCTTCCATAGCTAATCTGTTCTTTCACTTCCAGGTCATTGAGTTTTTCCATTTAAAAATATAAAAGATACAGAAAGAAAAAGATAACCAGTCATTCATATTCCCATCACCTGGAATTAAGTACTGTTTGCATATGTACATATTTGTCTTCCAAACAATTTTAAAGTTACTCTCATTTTTTTTAAACAAAATTATACATGCTTAGCATAGACCATACCACCAATACAGAAAAAGTGCAGATATGTAAAATTTCTGATCATCTTAAGTTCAAAATAACTTTTGTTAACATTAGGGCAACACTGATCGAGTCATGTTCTTCTGGTATATCTACAGAGAGAAGAATGTGTATTTTAGCTAGACTGTCCCCCTGCCCCACGCACCCACAAAAGAAAAAATAGAATAAAGAAAACTGTATATATATGGAGTTA
>NW_016876057.1:0-564 GCF_001698545.2 Rhinopithecus bieti
TCCTGTCATTATGATGCTAGCTGGTTGTTTTGCCTGTTAGTTGATGCAGTTTCTTCCTAGTGTTAGTGTTCTTTACAATTTGGCATGTTTTTGCAGTGGCTGGTACTGGTTGTTCCTTTCCATATTTAGTGCTTCCTTCAGGAGCTCTTGTAAGGCAGGCCTGGTGGTGACAAAATCTCTCAGCATTTATTTGTCTGTAAAGGATTTTTATTTCTCCTTCACTTATGAAGCTTAGTTTGGCTGGATATGAAATTCTGGGTTGAAAATTCTTTTCTTTGTGAATGCTGAATATTGGCCCCCACTCTCTTCTAGCTTATAGGGTTTCTGCAGAGAAGTTAGCTGTTAGTCTGATGGACTTCCCTTTGTGGGTAACCTGACCTTTCTCTCTGGCTGCCCTTAACATTTTTTTCCTTCATTTCAACCTTGGTGAATCTGACTATTGTATGTCTTCAGGTTGCTCTTCTCGAGAAGTATCTTTGTGGTATTCTCTATATTTGCTGAATTTGAATATTGGCCTGTCTTACCAGGTTGGGGAAGTTCTCCTGGATAATATCCTGAAGAGTG
>NW_016876058.1:0-2626 GCF_001698545.2 Rhinopithecus bieti
GTCATAGCACATATCAGGTTGGTTATTTCCTGGGCTACATACCTTAGATAGAATAGCATTATACAAACAAGTTTCTTTTAGAGTCCTGGTACACTTATAATAACCATAAAATAATAGGACTGTAGCAATCTTGTGTCCTACCTCAGTGACTTCATGTATGTATACTGGGAACAGTCATCAGTCTGAGGAAGGTCAGTTGAAGTCCTTACTGTACAAGTCCAAATTTTAAGGAAAATGAGTCCTGTGATGAGTTTCCTCATGCTTTGGCCATGCATGGACCAGTCAGCTTCCAGGTGTGACTGGAGCAGGGCTTATCATTTTCTTCAGAGTCACTTTGCAGAGGTTGGCGAAGCTGCTCCTATCCACGTACAGCTCCCAGTCTACTGAAGTTTAAGGATGGTTTCAGAGGTTAGGCCTGCTAGAATAAACTGAGTCCAATACCTCTACACAGTTATGTTCAACTGGGCTCTCTAATACCAGGAGCAAGGTGGCGGGGTTTAGGGTGTTGCAAACTTCAGTGGTTATGCGGGGATTTTCACAGAGCAAGACTAGATAGTTAGTCTAGCATTTGTTAGCTAATGATGTCCTTTGGTATTTATTAAAGTCACCACCGCCTGGGGGGACTTTATGTTTAGGTTTTGCCCAAGAGTTAACTTATCTGCTTCCTGTGCTAACAGGGCCATTGCTGCCAGGGCCCTTTGACATAGGGGCCAGGCTTTGGAAACCCCATCTAGTTGTTTTGAGAGATAGGCCACTGGCCTTGGCCAGGGCCCCACAGTCTGGGTTAAAACTCCAACTGCCATTTTTTCTCTTTCTGACATATAGAATGTAAAAAGCTTTGTCAGGTCTGGTAGCCCCAGGGCTGGGGCCGACCTGAGTTTTCTTTTAACTCATGAAAACTCATTGCTGTTGGTTGTAATAGATGTAGTTTATCCAATCTACATTTTATTAACTGTCACCCACTAAAATATTGACTTAAATCCTGTAGCTATTTGATTTCAAGCTTTAAATTGATCTGGTATTCCTTGCGGGGCTTCAATTGCATCTAAATAGATGTGAGAGTCAAAAGACCCATAAGGAGCTTCTCTAGCTTTACAATGTCTTATTTTTATTCCCTTTGGTTGATGAAATGCCAGGGTGAAAGGGATAGCCAAATGGACCAAAGCACAAGTGCCACTCCAGTTATTCGGCAGAGTGCCCAGTAAAGGTCCACCACAATACCACCACGTGTCTGCTCGGGGATGAACAAGGGCTGACTGATTGATAAGCTCTTGAAAATTCTTAAGCTCATCACATTCCTTCAGGTATCCAAGGAATGGTAAGTTTCCTCCCTGTCGTGAGAGGTACAAAGTGAACTTAGTGTTGAGAGACGGAAGCTGGATGGCCCGCAGGGGCTGAACTATAGGGTGCCAGACTTTGGGAAATAGTGGAGAGAGCTTGGCATGACTTATTACTCCAGGCTGTAGAATCCTGGAAAAGAGCTACCATGCAGCCTATGCCTGGTCGACTGGAGGATCACCGTAGTGGAATGGGACAATCTGGGCCTCTGGCCTGCCATGTACACAAGCATAACGATTGCTTTTGTTTAACGTGCAGATGGAATATTTGATCCATTTTAACCAGGCATTTGCATCTTGGTGTCCTGTCTTAATTGTTTGTTTTAAGTCTTTAACTTAAAGTTTGTTTGAAGTCTTTAACTTTGTTTGTTTTAAGTCTTTAACTTTGATGATCCTCTAGTAAAATGAATGTATGGTTTTAGGAAATTACCAAAACTGTTTGGGGCAGTCCATCCTTGCTCTTTAGTGGTCCACAGAACGTTGGACCAACTATGGCATGAAAGCTCTACATCGGGGGGCAACACTCCTGGTTGGCACTGGGGTCTTTATCGAAATCTCCCTGGATTAAATGGTCCTAGTTTACTAATGCCCAGTCTGAGGAGAGTCAGGAGGGACAGAAGTACTTTTCTGAAGTAGAAAGCTGTCTTTGACTTGGCAATCTCCACAGGGTATAAGAAGGCAAGCATTAAATGCAATAGTTTGGGCAAAATTGACTTGGTTATGTTAATAACTAGATGGTTAACAATAGAACAAGGAAAGAAAAAAGAGTAATAGAATAGATGAAAAGAGTTAAATTTTTCTTAGCTTTAGTTTGGTAGGGTTTTCCCCTGGTACTATGGCCCACGACTCTGGAGTGGGTGGGGCTTTCTGAGTGGGTGTGATGAGTCCATCGTTTTTTGCTGTAGGAACAGCAGTCTTGGTGGTTAGCAGCACAAGGTAGGGTCCTCCCAAGGCTGGCTCGAGTTTTTCTTCTTTCCACCCTTTGATGAGTACATGATCTTCAGGCTGGTGCTGGTTTATCAGAAGTTCTAGGGGTGGTACATGTGCTAAAAGACTTACAGTTTTTGAGGGAAAGGAAAGTGGAAGATAAACCAAGTGTGTAATTTTAAGAAATTGACCTTTTGTTCTAAATGTGGGGACCTTGGCAGTGGACTTTACAGTCCTTAGTGCCTTTTACTAAGAAATTTCCTTTAGCACCTATTTTTATTAGTTTTTAAACCAAAGAAAGCCAAAAGCCATTTTACATTTAACAAAGCTTCCTGTATTTTTATACCAGATAAGCTAAAATT
>NW_016876059.1:0-564 GCF_001698545.2 Rhinopithecus bieti
GCCAGTTAGAATGGCAATCATTAAAAAGTCAGGAAACAACAGATACTGAAGAGGATGTGGAGAAATAGGAATGCTTTTACACTGTTAGTGGGAGTGTAAATTAGTTCAACTATTGTGGAAGACAGTGTGGCAATTCCTCAAGGATCTAGAACTAGAAATACCATTTGACCCAGCCATCCCTTTACTGGGTATATACCCAAAGGATTACAAACCATTCTACTATAAAGACACATGCACATGTATGTTTACTGCGGCACTATTCACAATAGCAAAGACTTGGAACCAACCCAAATGTCCATCAATGATAGACTGGATAAAGAAAATGTGGCACATATACACCATGGAATACTATACAGCCATAAAAAAGAATGAGTTAATGTCCTTTGCAGGGACATGGATGAGGCTAAAAACCATCATTCTCAGCAAATTAACACAGGAACAGAAAACCAAACACCACATGTGCTCACTTATAAGTGGGAGTCGAACCATGAGAACATATGGGCACAGGGAGGGGAACATCACATAATGGGGCCTGTTGGGGGATGGGGACTTACGAGAGGGATA
>NW_016876060.1:0-335 GCF_001698545.2 Rhinopithecus bieti
CCCCTCCCTAAAATATTTTAATATGATCTCTTTATCCTTAGTACTTTCAAATTTTGCAAAAATTTGTCTTAACACGGGTCTTTTTTCTTTTATTGTACTTGTACTACTTTCTTTGGAACATTTTTTTTTTAAGTTCAGGAATTTTGACTCTATTAATTCTGAAAATATGGTTGCTTTCACTTTGTTCAATCTATTAATTTGATGTTACAATAAAAATTACCTAATTTCCTTTTCTTTTCTCTCTTGGTTTATATCTTCTTGACTCTCTCTCTCTTCCATTTATTCACAAATATGATCCATATATATTCATTTTAAATCGTTCTGTTGAATTTTAT
>NW_016876061.1:0-564 GCF_001698545.2 Rhinopithecus bieti
TGTGGCTGGATATGAAATTCTGTGTTGAAAATTCTTTTCTTTAGAAGTGTTGAATATTGGCCCCCACTCTCTTCTGGCTTGTAGAGTTTCTGCCGCAATATCTGCTGTTAGCGTGATGGGCTTCCCTTTCTGGGTGACCTGATCTTTCTCTCTCGCTGCCCTTAACGTTTTTTCCTTCATTTCAACTTTGATTAATCTGACAATTGCGTGTCTTGGAGTTGCTCTTCTCGAGGAGTATCTTTGTGGCATTCTCTGTATTTTATGAATTTGAATGTTGGCCTGCCTTACTTTGTTGGGGAAGTTCTCCTGGATGATATCCTGCAGAGTGTTTTCCAACTTGGTTCCATTTTCCCCGTCACTTTCAGGCACACCAATCAGATGTAGATTTGGTCTTTTCACATAATCCCACATTTCTTGGAGGGTTTGTTCATTTCTTTTTGCTCCTTTCTCTCTACATTTCTTTTCGTGTTTCATTTTATTCATTTGATCTTCAATCACTGATAATCTTTCTTCCAGTTGATCGAGTTGGTTACTGAAGCTTCTGCATTTGTCCTGTACTTCTCT
>NW_016876062.1:0-563 GCF_001698545.2 Rhinopithecus bieti
GCGCTAAACATGGAAAGAAACAACTGGCACCAGCCTCTGCAAAACATACCAAATTGTAAAGATCATCAACACTATGAAGAGATTGCATCAACTAATGGGCAAAATAACCAGCTAGTATCATAATGACAGAATCAAATTCACATATAACAATATTAACCTTAAATGTAAATGGGCTAAATGCCCCAATTAAAAGACACAAACTGGCAAATTGGATAAAGAGTCAAGACCCATCAGTGTGCTGTATTCAGGAGACCCATCTCACATGCAAAGACACACATAGACTCAAAATAAAGGGATGGAGGAATATTTACCAAGCAAATGGAAAGCAAAGAAAAGCAGGAGTTACAATCCCAATCTCTGATAAAACAGACTGGAAACCAACAAAGATCAAAAGAGACAAAGAAGGGCATTATATAATGGTAAGAGATCGATGCAACGAGAAGAGCTAACTATCCTAAATATATATACACCCAATAGAGGAGCACCTAGATTCATAAAGCAAGTCCTTAGAGACCTACAAAAATATTTAGACTCCCACACAATAATAGTAGGAGACTTTAACA
>NW_016876063.1:0-1657 GCF_001698545.2 Rhinopithecus bieti
GGACATCTGTGTTGGTTCCAAGTTTTGCTATTGTGAATAGTGCCACAATAAACATACGTGTGCATGTGTCTTTATAGTAGCATGATTTATAATCCTTTGGGTATATACCCAGTAATGGGATCGCTGGGTCAAATGGTATTTCTAGTTCTAGATCCTTGAGGAATCACCACACTGTCTTCCACAATGGTTGAACTAGTTTACACTCCCGCCAACAGTGTAAAAGTGTTCCTATTTCCCCACATCCTCTCCAGCATCTGTTGTTTCCTGACTTTTTAATAATTGCCATTCTAACTGGTGTGAGATGATATCTCCTTTTACTGGGTGCTTCATGTCCTAATCTTACTGAGAAAGCAGAAACTTTCAATTAACTGAAGCCAAATAAAATCAATAATAGTTTTGTGGCAGCTAATTAGCACCACAAAATTATACTCATTTTAACATAAATATTCATATTCTTAATATTGCCAAGAAAAGGATCACGCACATTAAGTCATATATTCTACGCCAAACCTAAATTTCACATTTATTTTTACTTAGCTGAGAGTCTATCAACTACATTCTTGGTCTGCTTTCAACTTTGTCTTTCTGTGAGGTGAAAAATATATCCATGTGCAATTGCTTATTTTAATACTGCTACCACCATATAATTTCTAGTTCTTCTGAATCGTAGAAGGAGTTTTACTTTTACTAATCTCGAGGTCTTCATTTATTTGTTACTCTGGATCCATGAGAAAGTCTTATATATAAAGACAGTTGACATTTATATTCTACATCTTACAATCTGTACTTGTGTGTTCCATCTCAACACTGAGAATTAGATCTTATCATTATTTTACAGAAAATAAAGGCCCAGGAAAGGAATTTTTCCAACCAGGTAGTTAATACCAGAGGTACAGCAATGAAATAATAAGTGCAAAAGATTGCAGTGTAAACATATACTGTTATTATGATTATTCAGAGTAAAAAATACGAAATGTGATCAGTGATAGGAGAATTCTTACACACACTTCTATTAAGTATCAGTAAATGACAAAATTGTCAAAAATACAGTGTAATCCTAGAAGAAATTTTGAAGATATTCTAGACATCAAATGCAGATGAGCTGAGACAGAAAGAGAAAAAACACAGGGAAACATGTTTTTTTAATAGTAGGACCCCAAAGAAACCCGAAGCTTAGAGTAATCAAATACAGAGTCCTAGAGGACTATGGGAGTAACATCATGGCAATTCATTAAGAAACTTATTCAGAACAATTGAGACCCCTCTTCTTCTCCCTTGCTACTACATTTGACCCTTGAAGCCTTCATCCTCAAAATAAGAACTAGTCTTTAATGAAAGCATGTAATCAGTTTTGGAACCTGGGCTAATACAGATAAATCCAGGCAGAACTAAAACACATGGTGGATGTGTGAAGATCTTAATGTACTCATTACCAGCTTGCCAGCTCTTTCTCCATATTTTCTCTGGGATGCCTGCTTTTTTTTTTTCATCTGTCACCAAGGCTGGAGTGCAGCGACACAATCATAGCTCACTGCAGCCTTGAACTCCTGGGCTCCAGTGATCCTCTCATATCAGCCTGTCAAGTAGCTGGGACTACAGGCAAGAGCCACCATATTCAGCTAATTTGTGTGTGTGCGTATAATTTATATATAATTAT
>NW_016876064.1:0-1659 GCF_001698545.2 Rhinopithecus bieti
TTAATAAATGGTGCTGGGAAAACTGGTTAGCCATATGTAGAAACCCAAAACTGGATCCCTTCCTTACACCTTATACAAAACTTAATTCAAGATGGATTAAAGACTAAAATGTTAGACCTAAAACCATAAAAACCCTAGAAGAAAACCTAGGCAATACCATTCAGGACATAGGCAAGGGCAAGAACTTCATGATTAAAACACCAAAAGCAATGGCAACAAAAGCCAAAATTGACAATGGGATCTAATTAAACTAAAGAGCTTCTGCACAGCAAAAGAAACTACCATCAGAGTGAACAGGCAACCTACAGAATGGGAGAAAATTTTTACAATCTACCCATCTGACAAAGTGCTAATATCCAGAATCTGCAAAGAAAATAATTTTCAACCCAGAATCTCATATCTAGCCAAACTAAGCTTCATAAGTGAAGGTGAAATAAAATCCTTTACAGACAAGCAAATGCTGAGAGATTTTGTCACCACCACGCCTGCCTTACAAAAGCTCCTGAAGGAAACACTAAACATGGAAAGGAACAACTGGTACCCACCACTGCAAAAACATGTCAAATTGTAAAGACCATTGACGCTATGAATAAACTGCATCAATTAATGGGCAAAATAACCAGCTAACAACATAATGACAGGACCAAACTCAAACATAACAATATTAACTTTAGATGTAAATGGGTTAAATGCCCCAATTAAAAGGCACAGACTAGCAAATTGGATAAAGAGTCAAGACCCAGCAGTGTGCTCTTATCAGGAGACCCATCTCATATGCAAAGATGCACATAGACTCAAAACCAAGGGATGGAGGAAGATCTACTAAGCAAATGGAAAGCAAAACAAACAAACAAACAAACAAAAAATGCAGGGGTTGCAATCCTAGTCTCTGATAAAACAGACTTTAATCCAACAAAGATCAAAAGAGACAAAGAAGGCCACTACATAATGGTAAAGGAATCAATTAAACAAGAAGAGGTAACTATCCTAAACATATATGCACCCAATACAGGAGCACCCAGATTCATAAAACAAGTCCTTAGAGACCTACAAAGAGACTTAGATTCCCTCACAATAATAATGGCATACTTTAACACCCCACTGCCAGTATTAGACAGATCAACGAGACAGAAGGTTAACAAGGATACCAGGACTTGAACTCAGCTCTGGACCAAGCGGACCTCTACAGAACTCTACACCCCAAATCAACAGAATATACATTCTTCTCAGCACCACATCACAGTTATTCTAAAATTGACCACATAATTGGAAGTAAAATACTCCTCAGCAAATGTAAAAGGACAGAAATCACAACAAACTGTCTCTCAGACCACAGTGCAATCAAATTAGAACACAGGATTTAAAAAGTCACTCAAAACCACACAACTACGTGGAAACTGAACAATGTTCTCCTGAATGACTACTGGGTAAATAATGAAAAGAAGGCAGAAATAAAGATGTTCTTTGCAACCAATGAGAACAAAGGCACAATGTACCAGAATCTCTGGGACACATTTAAAACAGTGTGTAGAGGGAAATTTATAGCACTAAATGCCCACAAGCACAAGAGAAAGCAGGAAAGATCTAAAATCAACACGCTAACATCACAATTAACAGAACTAGAGAAGTACAAGAAAACAAATTCAAAATCTAGCAGAA
>NW_016876065.1:0-1396 GCF_001698545.2 Rhinopithecus bieti
TATTGCCTAGGAGTTCGGCTAGGGGTGTTGTGGTTTTAGGTCTAACATTTAAATCTTTAATCCATCTTGAATTAATTTTTGTATAAGGTGTAAGGATGGGATCCAGTTTCAGCTTTCCACATATGATTAGCCAGTTTTCCCAGCACCATTTATTAAATAGGGAATCCTTTCCCCATTTCTTGTTTTTGTCAGGTTTGTCAAAGATCAGATGGTTGTGGATGTATGGTATTATAGGGCTCTGTTCTGTTCCATTGGTCTATATCTCTGTTTTGATACCAGTGCCATGCTGTTTTGGTTACTGTAGCCTTGTAGTATAGTTTGGTTACTGTAGCCTTGCAGTATAGTGTAGTATAGCATGATGCCTCTAGCTTCGTTTTTTTGGCTTAGGATTGTCTTGGCAATGTGGGCTCTTTTTTGGTTCCATATGAACTTTTAAGTAGTTTTTTCCAATTCTGTGAAGAAAGTCATTGGTAGCTTGATGGGAATGGCATTGAATCTATAAATTATCTTGGGCAATATGGCCATTTTCACGATATTGATTCTTCCTATCCATGAGCATGGAATGTTCTTCTATTTGTTTTTGTCCTCTTTTATTTCATTAAGCAGTGGTGTGTAGTTCTCCTTGAAGAGGTCCTTCACATCCCTTGTAAGTTAGATGATTTCTTTTTTAGATAGTTTGTTGTTAGTGTATAGAATCAGTACTGATTTTTGTGTGTTGATTTATCAACCCGCAACTTTATTGTATTCATTTATTAGCACTTACAAGTTTCTGTTGGAGTTTGTAGGGTTTTCTAAATATAAGATCATATCATTAGCAAACAGTGACAATTTCAATTCCTTCTTTCCTATTTAAATGCATTTTATGGCTTTCTGTGGCCTACTTGGTCTGAGAAGGACTTCCAATACTATGTTGAACAGAAGTGTAGCAGTGGGCATCCTCCTTGTTTTCCAGATCTTAAAGGAAGTCTCAACTTTTCACCATTGAGTGTAATATTAGCTGTGGGCTTCTCATAGATGGCCTTTATTGTGTTGAGATACATTCCTTTGATACCTAATTTGGTGAGAGTTTCTATCATGAAAAGATGTTTAATTTTGTCAAATGCTTTTTCTGCATCAAATGAGATGATCATGTGGGCACATTATTGTCATTTGTTCTGTTAATGTACTGTATTACACGTATTGATTTGCATATTTTGAGCCTTACTTGTATCTCAGAGATAAATTGTACTTGATCATGGTGAATGACCCTTTTAATGTGTTGTAGAATTTTTTTTTTTTTTTTTTTTTTTTTTTTTTTTTTTGTATTTTGTTGAAGATTTTTGTGTCTATGTTCATCAAAAATATCGGACTGTAATTTTCTTTTCTTGTAATGTCCTTGTCTGGTTTTGATATCAGG
>NW_016876066.1:0-822 GCF_001698545.2 Rhinopithecus bieti
TGTAACAAGTCAGAATTTTAGCACTGCAGACGACTTAACACATCATCTAGTACAGACCTTTCATTGCAAAGGCGATTAACCCAAGAGAGAAAACTAGGTTGTTGCTTGAATTACAGAGCTGGTTTCAAGGCCAACACTAGAACCTGGGGGTTCTGATTCCCAGGGTAGCTCTTTTGTCTCATCGATCACGAATATTCTTGAATCATGGTTTTCCTCATTATGCTTGATTCTGTTTCTCTTTGCAGATTGGCCTTGTTCTCTTTCTCTACAGGCAGCAAGGAATATGCTACCTACAGCCTTGCTTAGCAACCTCAGGAGAAAGAGAGCTCTTCTTTCTCTAGAGACCATAGTGCAATCCCAGAGAAGGGTTGATTAGCTCTACTAGGGCTCCATGCCCGTCCCTGTATGCAGAGGGACATGTTCTACAACTTCATGCAAATTAAAAACAACACATTTATGGGGAGGACAGTAGAGTACGCTGGGCAAACTAAATAAAGAAAAATAAATAGGCCGGGCGCGGTGGCTCAAGCCTGTAATCCCAGCACTTTGGGAGGCCGAGACGGGCGGATCACAAGGTCAGGAGATCGAGACCATCCTGGCTAACCTGGTGAAACCCCATCTCTACTAAAAAATACAAAAAACTAGCTGGGCGAGGTGGCGGGCGCCTGTAGTCCCAGCTAATCGGGAGGCTGAGGCAGGAGAATGGCGTGAACCCGAAAGGCGGAGCTTGCAGTGAGCTGAGATCTGGCCACTGCACTCCAGTTTGGGCGACAGAAAAAGGCCCCATCCAAAAAAAAAAAAAAAAAAAATACAAAAAACTAG
>NW_016876067.1:0-404 GCF_001698545.2 Rhinopithecus bieti
CGAGTTTACAATAATAGAGATACTCCAGAAGAAAGGCAATTTAAGGCCACTGAAAAAATGACCAAGGTCCTGGCAGCAGTAGTACAGAAAGAGCATCTACAGCCAGAGAACACTCAACCTAGGCAGTGCCCCAGACATGATAATCTGAGCAAAGACCAATGCGCCTACTGTAAGGAAGTTGGCCACTGGGTAAGAGACTGCCCTAAGAAGAAACAACGAGGACAGGGACCCCCTAGGCCTACACCCGTACTAGTCACTCAAGACGAAGACTAGGGAAGACGGGGTTCGGACCCCCTCCCCGAACCTAGGGTAACTCTGCAAGTGGAGGGGTCCCCAGTCCAGTTCTTGGTCGATACGGGAGCACAGCATTCGGTCCTAGTTAAAACTAATGGAAAATTATCCAC
>NW_016876068.1:0-1319 GCF_001698545.2 Rhinopithecus bieti
AAGAAACTCACTCAAAACCACACAATTTCATGGAAACTGAACAACCTGCTCCTGAATGACTCCTGGGTGAATAATGAAATTAAGGAAGAAATCAAGAAATTCTCTGAAACCAATGAGAACAAAAAGACAATATACCAGAATCTCTTGGACACAGCTAAAGCAGGGTTAAGAGGGAGATTTATAGCACTAAATGCCTATGTCAGAAAACTAGAAAGATCTGAAATCAATACCCTAACATCAAATTAAGAGAGCTACAGAGGCAAGAGCAAACTAAACCAAAAGCTAGCAGAAGACAAGAAATCACTAAGATCAGAGAATAACTGAAGGAGATAGAGACATGAAAAAACCCTAAAAAAAAGTAAACAAATCCAGGAACTGGTTTTTTGAAAAAACTAACAAAATAGATAGGCCACAAGCTAGACTAATAAAAAAGAAGAGAGAGAAGAATCAAATAGACACAATAAAAAATGATAAAGGGATATCACCACCAACCCCACAGAAATACAAACTACCATCAGAGAATACTATAAACACCTCTATGCAAATAAACTAGAAAATCTAGAAGAAATAGATAAATTTCTGCACTCGTACACCCTACCAAGACTAAACCAGGAAGAAGTCAAATCCCTGAATAGATCAATAACAAGCTCTGAAATTGAGGCAGTAATTAATAGCCTACCAACCCAAAAAAGCCCAGGATCAGATGGATTCACAGCTGAATTTTACTAGAAATACAAAGAGGAGATGATAGCATTCCTCCTGAAACTATGCCAAACAATTGAAAAGGAGGGACTCCTCCCTAACTCATTTTATGAAGCCAGCATCATCCTGTTACCAAACCAGGAAAAGACACAACAAAAAAAGAAAACTTCAGGCCAATATCCCTGATGAATATCGATGCGAAAATCCTCAGTAAAATATTGGCAAACCAAATCCAGTAGCACATCAAAAAACTTATCCAGCCCAATCAAGTTGGCTTCATCCCTAGGATGCAAGGCTGGTTCAACATACGCAAATCAATAAATGTAATCCATCACATAAACAGAACCAAAGACAAAACCACATGATTATCTCAATAGATGCAGAAAAGACCTTTGATAAGATTCAACATCACTTCATGTTAAAAACTCTCAATAAACTAGGTATTGATGGAACATATCTCAAAATAATAAGGGCTATTTATGACAAACCCACAGCCAATATCATATTGAATGGGCAAAAGCTAGAAGCATTCCCTTTGAAAACTGGTACAAGACAAGGATGTCCTCTCTCAACACTTCTATTCAACATAGTATTGGAAGTTCTGGCCAGTGCTATCA
>NW_016876069.1:0-563 GCF_001698545.2 Rhinopithecus bieti
AATTAGAACTCAGGATTAAGAAACTCACTCAAAACTGCAAACTACATGGAAGCTGAATAACCTGCGCTAGAATGCCTATTGGGTAAATAATGAAAGCAGAAATAATGATGTTCTTTGAAAGCAACGAGAACAAAGACACAATGTACCAGAATCTCTAGGACACAGCTAAAGTAGTGGGCAGAGGGAAATTTATAGCACTAAATGCCCACAAGAGAAAGCAGGAAAGATCTAAAATTTACACCCTAACATCACAATGAAAAGAACTAGAGAAGCAAGAGCAAACACATTCAAAAGCTAGCAGAAGGCAAGAAATAACTAAGATCAGAGCAGAAATGAAGGAGATAGAGACATGAAAACCCCTTCAAAAAAATCAATGAGTCCAGGAGCTGGTTTTTTGAAAGATTAACAAAATAGATAGACTGCTAGTCAGACTAGTAAAGAAGAAAAGAGAGAAGAATCAAATAGACACCATAAAAAATGATAAAGAGGAGATCACCACTGATCCCACAGAAATACAAACTACCATCAGAGAATACTATACACAACTCTATGCAAATAAACTA
>NW_016876070.1:0-405 GCF_001698545.2 Rhinopithecus bieti
CAGAGTAGATGGGATTTAAGCTGGCATTTTTCTTAAACTTGTAAGCTTTAAAGATTTGAATAATTTCAGAATAACTTTGAGAAGTTGACTACTTAAGCACCGTCTGTGGTGTGATGTTAGTTATGACCTCCTTTTTCATTTGTGCTGGAGTAAGCCTGGGTTTTCCTAAGTTTTATGTAAGTCATAAAGCATGTCTGAGCCCTTGCCTGGGTCCTCAGAGGGAAACTGTTTCCTGCCCTTGCTAAGTCTTACTGTAGTGCTGTCAGGCAGTAGGGTACAACTACTCTTCAAATGTTGTATTAATCATCTGGCACCAATAATATGCCTCCTTGCATTGCTCATATCAACTACATATTGACATTCAAAAGAGGAGGAGACTGAAAGCAAATATCTGATAGTGATTTT
>NW_016876071.1:0-404 GCF_001698545.2 Rhinopithecus bieti
AAAACGGTGTCATGATACTGCTCAATGAAAAGAGTAGCTTCACTGTGTGAGGAGAATTCACGTGACACAGAGCAGTTTCAGAGCTCCCAAATATCACTTTGCAGAATCCACGGAAAGAGTGTTAGCAAACTGCTTCCTGAGGACTAAGTTGTAACACTGTGAGAGGAATTCACAGATCACAAAGAAGTTTCTCAGAAAGCTTCTTTCACGTTTTAACTGATGATATTTCCTTTATCAGCATAGGCCTCAATGCGATCCAAAGTAGCCCTTCTCAGGTTCCTCAAAGACAGTGTTAATGGACTGCTCCACGAAACATAAGTGTAACTCTGTGAGATGAATTCACACCTCACCAAGAAGTTTCTAAGAAAGCTTCTTTCTAGTCTTCATCTGAGGATATTCCTTTG
>NW_016876072.1:0-2838 GCF_001698545.2 Rhinopithecus bieti
AAAAAAAAGGTATTAGTTTTGTTTATTTTTGTTTTGTTTTAAGTAGGCATATTTCATTGTTATGGCTATTTATCACACTTGGACTATAAATACTATTTGTGGCACTACTGTTTGGCTCCGACAATAACAGACCAAAATGAGACAGTAAAAGCCTTGCACGCAGACTTTCCTTGATTTGCAGGTCTTCTCATGCTTAATGCTAGTGCTATTACTCTTTATACGCTTGTTTCCTAATGGTTTCTACATTGTAGAGAAAATGAAGTTAGGCATAAGGCATAAAATATGTTCATTAACCTTACAGCAGCTTCAAAATGATGCTAAAATAATGATCTTATCCTCCTGAAAAAAAATATTTTGTGAAATTGTTGGAACAAAATGAAACTCTGGAAGAGTCTCACAAGAGACATGCTTTATTATTGTCCCCCATAAAAATTTGTCCTGGAAACCAGTGGTCATAGTACCTTCTCTCAACTATAAAACAACTGAGCTGCAGCTTACATCTAAGACCATGAAGGAGAAGGAGGGGTAACACTTTAAGCCCTTCGCACAGTTTACATCGGGTAGAATTTTGTAGAATACCAAATTCAGTGTTGCTATTGATTTTTGACAATTAAAAAAAATCATTACTTTTTTTGATGATTACGAGGAAAGGTGCACTCAGAGATAAAGTTGGCTTGGAGCCTAGTTTTAGGGCATTGAAGTTAGTATCCTTCCACACTTTTGCTTCCTCTGTTACCTTAAGGAAAACATGGCTTCAGCTGAGTGTGGTCTTGTGGGACTGGATTTGGATTTGGATTTGGATAGGCACTCTGGATGGACAGTAAATTATGAAAGCACATAAAAATCTCCACAAACTTGGAGGAAAGAGAATTGCTAAGAATTAAGTTTTTTCTCAAAGACCTCTTTTTCACACACTCAAAAGTTAAATTCAGGTGTTGCCCTTATGCAATGCTCGTGCTGCAAGAGTCCAAGAAGGAAAAAAGGTGGCAACAGAACCAGTGTAAAAAAATTAAGTGCCTGAAAAGTAACTTTCCAAGGAGTGTACCTTAGAGTTGGCCAAATTTCTTAAACAGGACATAAAAATAATGCTGATCATAAAAGGAAGATGGATAAATTAAATTATATTAAGATTTACAACTTCTGTTTATAAAAAGATACCTTTAACAGAAAGATAATTTACACTCACAGAGTGGGAGAAAATACTAACACAAAGGATTTGAACACAGAACATTTTTTTTAAATTCCTACAAATCAATATGAAGGAAAACAGAAAACTCAGTGAAAAAAAAAAAAACTGGGCAATGAATTGACAGACACTTCACAAAGGAAGATATCCAAATGACCAGTAAATGCACAAATGATGCTCAACTTCATTAGTTATTAGGGAATTAAAGCTGTTAGCTCAACTTCAAAGATCAGTGACTGTTTCTGTGTTTGCACATATATATAGTCAAGTCTTCGAAGATAGATGGAACATCTTTTTCCATTTCTATTTCAATAGGTTCCAAGATATTAAGTCTCTGTCCCAATTAACAATGAATGAGTCTTGAGAACCCATCTCAGATAGCCATCAACAGACCTGGCTTGCACTAAAGAAATAGACATTCATGTTTGGGATCTCTTTTACATGCATTGTTTTCAAAATTACCACATCTCAATCACATCAAGCATATAGATGAACACAAGTGTCTCAAAAACCATCCTCTTTAGAGAACAAAGGAAGACTGAAAATAAAAGCTAATCTTTAAAGTCTAAAAAAGATAAATGATTTACCTAAATTCCAATAACAAATAAGAATTGTTCTATCTTAATTATCCATACATTATTTCTTCCTTCATTTGAATAAACATTTCTTGAACACCTACTACCTGCCAGGCATGTGCCACAATTGAGGGATATAAACACGTGTGACAGGTAGGATACTTTCAATTCATTAACTCAGATGAGCACAAATGGAATTTGTTTTTCAATAACTGAAATCAACTTCTGTCTGTTTAATGGTGTAATCCATAATTTAATCTTTCCAGATAAAATAGGTTGTTTCAGGGTCCATTTGCAGATTTTCTCTTTTCCTCTTTCCATTCTCCAGGTACTGGGGGCTGACTTCCCCAGGGGCTAACAGCAGTGGTGGTGGGAAAGTAGAGAGGGGTCTGTTTGGCAGCTCCCCTTTGCCTTGTGCTGGCATCTGCTAAGGTGTCTAATCAATTGTTTGAGTTCTCGGGCATGGCCACCCCTTCATCTTTGCATTAGTGAAACAAGTCTTATCTTCAGTTCATGCACACTGTATCCTCCTCATCCAGATGTGCAAGTCTACTGTCAGCCATCTCTGTGGCCCTCCTGGGGCAGTGGAGATCTAAGGAGCTCTCTTGAGGAAATGGGGAAAGGAGTCCCTGTTTAATAAATGGTGCTGGGAAAACTGACTAGCCATGTGTAGAAAGCTGAAACTGGATCCCTTCCATACACTTTATACAAAAATTAATTCAAGATGGATTAAAGACTGAAATGTTAGACCTAAAACCATAAAAACCCTAGAAGAAAACCTAGGCAATATCATTCAGAACATACGCATTGGCAAGGACTTCATGACTAAAACACCAAAAGCAATAGCAACAAAAGCCAAAATAGACAAATGGGATCTAATTAAACTAAAGAGCTTCTGCACAGCAAAAGAAACTACCATCAGAGTGAAGAGGCAGCCTACAGAATGGGAGAAAATTTTTGCAATCTACCCATCTAACAAAGGGCTAATATCCAGAATCTACAAAGAACTTAAACAAATATACAAGAAAAAAAATCAAACAATCCCATCAAAAAGTGGGCAAAGGATATGAACAGACA
>NW_016876073.1:0-1662 GCF_001698545.2 Rhinopithecus bieti
GCCGGGAGTCTGGGACCTGAAAGGGAGACCTGAGAGGACGAGAGAGAGAGAGAGACAGACACAGAGAGAAAGAGAGAGAAGAAGTGGGGGGAGAGAGAGAGACAGTGACAGAGAAAGAGAGAGAGAAGAAGACGGCGAGAGGGAGAGAGCGAGAAGAAGGGGGGGGAGAGAGAGAGAGAGAGAGAGAGAGGGAGAGAGAGAGAGAGAGAGAGGGAGAGAGAGAGAAAGAGCTTGCGGCCGCACCGCCCAGTCCCCGAGGGACCTAGCGTCTGGGCCGGGCAGGGCTCGGGTTTGGGCTCACCTTCCTCTCAGCAAAAAGCACGTTTCGGCCCCTTCTCTTCTCGCCAGCCCAACAGAAGTCTTCCCCACAGGACATAACTATTATGAGGTTCCCCTCCTCCCCACCGCGGTTAAACATTAAGCACTAAGATTTCCCCAAGCAGCTTGACAGAACATCGTTTTCCTTGAGCATCTTCCCTGGTAGGCCTGTCGGAAATGACTGTAACTAACATACGCGGCGACGAAACCTAGGAGAACCTAAAGGAGGGGGGGCCGGGTGGAGTCGGGGGAGAATCAAGCCTCTTACTTTGAAGGAAAAAAAGTCAGGACAAAGGACAAAGTTGTCCACTATGCAAACCGTGCGTGCACTGGTCGAGTTAAGTGTATAACGCTGGACAACAAACCGTTTTTAAACACTTGGGAAAATCTGTAAATACACGGTTATTATTATTTTATTGTTGTTGTTGTTGTTGTTATTTTTGAGACGGAGTTTCGCTCTTGTTGTCCAGGCTGGAGTGCAGTGGCGCGATCTCCCCGGGTTCAAGCGATTCTCCCGTCTCAGCCTCCCGAGTAGCTGGGATTACAGGCACCCGCCATCATGCCCGGCTAGTTTTTTTATTTTAGTAGACCAGGCCGGTCTTGAACTCCTGACCTCAGGTGATCCGCTTGCTTCGGCCTCCCAGAGCGACCGCGCCCGGCCGGTTTTTTTGGACAGTCACCTGAGAACTTTCTTCTTTACTACTTCTCCCATTGAGAAGTAGAGCCCAATTCCCCTCTCCTTGGATCTGGTTTGGCCATAGTGACTACCTTGCACAACGGCATTTGGCAGAAGCGATGTCCAGGGGCTCCCGAGGCTGGGTGGGAGGCATCCTTACAGCTCCAGAGGCATCTGGGTCTCCGGGAATCGTCTTGGAGGTTTGCGCCGCCATGGAAGAAGGCTGACTACACAGGCTGCCGTGTCGTGAGGAAGCCCGAGGCTTTGTGGAGAGAAATGCATGGAAACAGTTTCATTCCCCAGCCGAGACCCTAGGTATCAGGGAGCAGAACATCAAAACTGCGGACTTGGGATAGAAATGCATGATCATTGTTGTTGCAAAGCCTTTATGTTTTGAGGGTGGTCTTTTCGGGAAGCAACAGAGAAATGGAACGGGGAGACGGACAGTGAGCAGACAAGTAATATGAAGCAGAAGGGGGAAAAACGTGGACCACGGGTTAGAGAAGAGGGCATGGAGAGAAAAGGCTGGGGTTGAGGGCTTAACATGTTAGACAAGGGGGTCACGGAAAGCCTCCCTGCTTCTCTCTGTTTGCTCCAAACTCTTGCTTCTCTTTGCTTGCTGGGCATCAGCGCATGGAATCCCCAAAGGTCACCCCACAGTGGCAGCC
>NW_016876074.1:0-4454 GCF_001698545.2 Rhinopithecus bieti
TGGTGATTCCTCAAGGATCTAGGACTAGAAATACCATTTTATCCAACCAACCTATTACTGGATATATACGAAAGGATTATAAATCATGTTGCTATAAAGACACATGCACAAGTATGTTTATTGTGGCACTATTCACAATAGCAAAGACTTGGAACCAACCCAAATGTCCATCAGTGACAGACTGGATTAAGAAAATGTGGCACATATACACCATGGAATACTATGCAGCCATAAAAAAGGATGAGTTCATGTCCTTTGTAGGGACATGGATGCAGCTGGAAACCACCATTCTCAGCAAACTATTGCAAGAACAGAAAACCAAACACCACATGTTCTCACTCATAGGTGGGAATTGAACAATGGGAACACTTGGACACAGGAAGGGGGGCATCACACACCAGGGCCTGTTGTGGGATGGAGATGGGGGAGGGATAGCATTAGGAGATATATCTAATGTAAATGATGAGTTAATGGGTACAGCACACCAACATGGCACATGTATACATATGTAACAAACCTGCACATTGTGCACATGTACCCTAGAACATAAAGTATAATTTAAGGAAAAAAAGAGATTTGTCATCAATTAATTAAGGTGAAAATGCTTTGTAAACAGTAGATGATAGATATCTCTTTTCAATCCATAAAAGATGTCCTATGTGCATTTAAATATTTTTCTATAATTAAACAAGAAAGAACCCTATGCCAGTGGCTACTACATATTTTATTTTGTTTACTTGATTCTTGAGCTCAGGAGCAAACGTTTGCTTTAATTATTCTTTTGTATTCTTAGCAGTGAGTTGACATCAACTCTCATAAAGGCCCGCTTCTATTTTATTTGTATATTTGTTTTTTTGCTTTTTTCTTTAAACCCTGTTTCCAAACTTCTCCATGATAATCTATATCCTTTTACTGATACATGCCCTTGTTAAATGTTAATATATAAGATTTATTTTTAATTTGTTTTAGGTGCATGCATTTTTATTTTAAAATTATATTGTGCTATAGATATATTTTTTCTTTACCTCATAATACTATACTTTTAAGATTTAAACATCAATTGTATAATCTTCTTATACATTGCTTTTAACAAGTGAATATTATTTCATAGGGTAAATCTATCTACTTTTTGTTTTTATCAATTTCCCTACTGCTGGAAACAGTTTTCCCTAACTGCCTGTTACCACAATCAATGAACTTTTTTTTAAAGGACATCGGGGAGAATTTTTCTCATAAGTTTAACATGGTTGCAAAAGTCTGTATGTTTACAAGTATGCATATAAATTTCTGTGCTATCATATCCCACTTGTTGGCTTTATCTGCCTTTTTAATTATTGCCAGTCTGAGGGCTGAGCCAACTGAGTTCGGGTTTGAGCAGCATTTAGATTTTCTTGTTGCTATTACAACCTTCACAGCACTACAGACTTTAAATGTTTCTAGAGTTATCTTGTAATGTGTATAGGGGCTAATTCACAAGTGAATTGTTCTTAATGTTTGATCCAACCTCAGCTTTAGAGTCTTTTCTTTGCCATTCTTCCTTAAAGAATATTTTTCTCCTTTCTAACTTCCCCAAGAATAGATTGCTGTTACTTGTTATTTTACTCTGTGGTAGCCTGGAGTTGGTATAGAGTGGAGGAAGAGGACATACTCCTCCTGTTTTACCTTCAGTCTCTTGCTTTTTCCCCTCCACCTCTTGCTGTGTAGACTTTTGATGTTCTGGGACAAGAGCCTTCCTACACCCTACTGAGTCTTCATTTGTGCCCGATGGGTGAGGAGTTTGTTGCCCTTTCCCAAATAGCTTAAATCTTTTGTTTCATAGGAATTATGGGAGACAAGAGTCCAAATGGATCTTCATGCCTTTTCTCATATAGCTGCTGATCTGCTTCCCCAGGACTACTCCATGAGAGAGATCTTTCTTAGGACTTCAACCCAACTTCTACTCTATCTTGTGAAAGAAAGCCTGGTGAGATTCATGAAGAAAAGACTACAAATGGGAATAAATTTCTCTTGTGTCTGTGAATTCCAGGAATACCAGACCAGTTTAGCTTTTAGAAATTCATTGCAAATTTTAGCTTCATTCTTCTTACTGACCTCCATAATTTATGGTGTTTGACATCTGCCCCAGGCAATACTCACGTCATCTCTCCTTTGAAGAGATCTATTTTTTCAGGTTTCTTAGTTTTATAGGAATCTTAGCTTTCTAATGGGATTTTTTTTAATAACCTTTGTGTTTTGTGCATTATCTGGCTTATTTTGTTGTAAATGTGGAAGCTATACCATTTTAAGCTTCCTGCAACCTGAGCAGAAGCTGAAAGTTTATCAAGGTTAACTGTATTTTGTTTCACATTCTGTGAGTAATTTTTCCAAGTATTGCACAAAACACATTTCACCTCTTCCCCATTCATTAGGCATTCTAAATGTACCAAACATCAAGTCCTTATATATTCATATATCTCTGAGTCTTCTATTTTAATTTCATGACATATGTCACATGTGTTCTTAAACAATACCAAAATATTTGTATTACTATAACTTCAGAGAATGCCTTTATATGTAATAAGGAAAATATCATTCTTTGCTCTTAAATTTGACATAAATTGAAATAAAGATGAGATTTTTCAAAATTCTGACCTCTTAATTTCTTGATCTATTTTGTTTCAACTGTTCCTTTCTGCATGCTTCCTAGTAATTCACCCCTATGGTCCTAATTCAGACATTACCATTGCCAGTAAATATAACCCCTCAGATAATTTATTTCAAATATCCATCTCTGTGGCCACTACCTCTTCACTTTTCTTCTCACTTCTTCTAGTAACTCAATGCTAACTACTCCTTGACCCCACTGAGACATATAATTAGCTAATACTACCAAATTGCCATTCTCAGTCTTTCAATAATTTATTCATCAACAAATATTTAGTATGCATTTACTTCGTGTGAGGTATTTTCTAGTCAGTGAAGATAAAATAGTAAACAAAACAGATACAAATGTATACCACTTACAAGTAAGTTGAAATAATTGGATGTTTTATGCAGTGAAAAAAGTTAAAGTAAAAAATAAAATAAAGAAGGGGAAATAGAAAAGTTAAGAAGTTAAGTGAAATTGTATATATTATGACATAAGAAGGCCTCACTGAGAAAAAAACAAACAAACAACTATTTAATAGTTTTACTGATAAATAATTGCCTGCAATATTCTACACATAAATAATATATACTATTTTTGTCATATGAATATACACATAAAATCATATGAGTATCACACTCTAGATAATAAGGACATTTCACATCACTAATTATTTATCCATGCCTCTTTGTAATTTATCCCTCCCATTTTATACCCCTCATCCCCAATAATTGACTGAGCTCTTGATCTCCTTTCTGTATTTATTAGTTTTATATTTCTAGAATTTGTATAATTGGTTTAAGTAGTATTGATTGATTATTTGACATTTTAAACTCAGCATAATTATGTTAAAGTTGATTCATGTTGTTGCATGTATCATCAGTTCATTTATATTTAAGGACGAATAATATTACATGGCATAGAATGGTGTATAGTTTGTTAAATCTTATCTCTTGAAGAGTAGTGTTTTCCTCCCAGATTGTGGCTTCTAAAACTAAATCTACTGTGAAAATTCACGGACTAGTCATGCACACACACTCTCATTTCCTTTTGGTATTTGCTCAGTAGTGTAATGGCTGGGCCATATGATGGATACATATTTAACTTTTGAAAACTAATACTTTTTTCAAAATAATTATATCATGTTTCCAACAGCAGTTGTTTCATATCAACTGAAGAACTTGTTTGGCCATTCTCTAAAATTTAACCATTCTATTGGATGAATAGTGGTATTTCACCATGATTTCAATTTCATTTTCTCAAATATTAATGTTAAATATATTTCCATGTGCTTATTTTCTATCTCTGTAAATGTCTTTGCAAAATGCCATTTAAAAATCTTAGCAACTTTGGCTGGGCACAGTGGCTCATGCCTGTAATCCTAGCACTTCGGGAGGTCGAAGTGAGCAGATCACTTGAGTTCAGGAGTTTGAAACCAGCCTGGATACAATAGCAAAACCCCACCTCTACAGAAAATACAAAATTTAGCTGGGCACAGAAGCACATGCTTGTAGACCCAGCTATTCAGGAGACTGAGATGGGAGGATCACTGGAACCTGAGAAGCAGAAGTTGCAGAGAGCCGAGATCATATCACTGCACTCCAGCCTGGGCAACAGAGTGAAACTCTAAAAAAAATAAACTTGGCCAATTTTAAAACATTTTGTCTACTTATTAAATTATAGAAGTTATATATTCTAGGTATAATTACATATAAAGACATATGTGCTATATATATTTTATCCCAATACATGGTTTGAGTTTTATTTTATACAAATATAAGAAATAACTGTCCTTTGAAAATAAAAAAAAAAAAATTTGATTAATTGA
>NW_016876075.1:0-762 GCF_001698545.2 Rhinopithecus bieti
GGGTTTTCTAAATATACAATCATGACACCTGCAAACAGGGGCAATTTGACTTCCTCTTATCCGAATTGAGTACCTTTATTTCTTTCTCTTGCCTGATTGCCCTGGCCAGAACTTCCAACACTATGTTGAATAGGAGTGGTGAGAGAGGGCATCCCTGTCTTGTGCCAGTTTTCAAAGGAATGCTTCCAGTTTTTGCCCATCCAGTACGACATTGGCTGTGGGTCTGTCATAAATAGCTCTTATTATTTTGAGATATGTCCCTTCAATACTTAGTTTATTGAGGGTTTTTAGCATGAAGGGGTGTTGAATTTTGTTGAAGGACTTTTCTGCATCTATTGAGATAATCATGTGGTTTTTGTCTTTGGTTCTGTTTATACGATGGATTACATTTATTTATTTGTGTATGTTGAACCAGCCTTGCATCCCAGGGATGAAGCCAACTTGATCGTGGTGGATAAGCTTTTTGATGTGCTGCTAGATTCAGTTTTCCAGTATTTTATTGAGGATTTTTGCATCAATGTTCATCAGGGATATTGGTCTAACATTCTGTTTTTTTTGCTGTGTCTCTGCAAGGCTTTGGTATCAGGATGATGTTGACCTCATAAAATGAATTAGGGAGGATTCCCTCTTTTTCTGTTGATTGGAATAGTTTCAGAAGGAATGGTACCAGCTCCTCTTTATACCTCTGGTAGAATCCGGCTGTGAATCCATCTGGTCCTGGGCCTTTTATCGTTGGTAGGCTATTAATTATTGCCTCAATTA
>NW_016876076.1:0-407 GCF_001698545.2 Rhinopithecus bieti
AAACTTTGACCTTGCAGGAGAAGCCCAGCATTGAGCAGGAGACCCGCCTCAAAAAGCCATTAGCCTTGCAGATGTCTACCATCAATGAGGCATTCCTCTTAGAAGATATGATAGCTCTGAATGAGAAACCCACCACTAGGAAGGAGTTGTCCTTCAAGGAGCCATTAGCCTTACAAGAGAGTCCCACCTACAAGGAAGACACCTTTCTCAAAACATTCTTGATTCCCCAAGTTGGAACCAGCCCAAATGTGTCTGGCACTGCCCCTGAATCCATAACAGGCAAGTCCAGCATTGCTACCATGACCAGCGTGGGCAAATCTGGTACCATCAACGAGGCATTCCTCTTCGAAGATATGATAACTCTGAATGAAAAACCCACCACTGAGAAGGAATTGTCCTTCAAGGAG
>NW_016876077.1:0-566 GCF_001698545.2 Rhinopithecus bieti
TCATCCTTTTTTTTACGGCTGCATAGTATTCCATGGTGTATATGTGCCACATTTTCTTAATTCCAGTCTGTCATTGATGGACATTTGAGTTGGTTCCAAGTCTTTGCTATTGTGAATAGTGCCACAATAAACATACGTGTGCATGTGTCTTTATAGTAGCATGATTTATAATCCTTTGGGTATATACCCAGTAATGGGATGGCTGGGTCAAATGGTATTTCTAGTTCTAGATCCTTGAGGAATCGCCACACTGTCTTCCACAATGGTTGAACTAGTTTACAGTCCCACCAACAGTGTAAAAGCGTTCCTATTTCTCCACATCCTCTCCAGCACCTGTTGTTTCCTGACTTTTAATGATCGCCATTCTAACTGGTGTGAGATGGTATCTCATTGTGGTTTTGATTTGCATTTCTCTGATGGCCAGTGATGATGAGCATTTTTTATGTGTCTGTTGACTGCACAAATGTCTTCTTTTGAGAAGTGTCTGTTCATATCGTTCACTCACTTTTTGATGGGGTTGGTTTTTTTCTTGTAAGTTTGTTTGAGTTCTTTGTAGATTCTAGATA
>NW_016876078.1:0-763 GCF_001698545.2 Rhinopithecus bieti
GACAGAAGGTTAACAAGGATATCCAGGACTTGAACTCAGCTCTGCAGCAAGCAGACCTAGTAGACATCTACAGAACTTTCCATCCCAAATCAATAGAATATATATTCTTCTCAGCACCACATCGCACTTATTCTAAAATTGATCACATAATTGGAAGTAAAGCACTCCTCAGCAAATGTAAAAGAACAGAAGTCACAGCAAACTGTCTCTCAGACCACAGTGCAATCAAATTAGAACTCAGGATTAAGAAACTCACTCAAAACCACACAACTACATGGAAACTGAACAACTTGCTCCTGAATGACTACTGGGTAAATAATGAAATGAAGGCAGAAATAAAGATGTTCTTTGAAGCCAATGAGAACAAAGACACAACATACCAGAGTCTCTGGGACACAGCAAAAGCAGTGTTTAGAGGGAAATTCATGACACTAAATGCCCACAAGAGAAAGTAGGAAAGATCTAAAATTGACACCCTAACATCACAATTAAAAGAACTAGAGAAGCAAGGGCAAATGTAGAGGACTACGTGCTCGCAAATGAGAAGTTCCTGATAAGTCCTGCTCTTACAAAGCAGGGCATTCCGGATAGGAGCCAGCTGCAAACAGCAGACCCTGGGGGCTTGTTTATGTGTAAACATCTTGAAAATCCAGAAAGTCAGAGAAAGGTCAGAAAAACAACAATGTGTCTTGTGACTTGGTAACATTCCACAAACGACTGTATAAAATAAAGCGGAACGTGTCGTTTGGCGCAGCTGCCGTGT
>NW_016876079.1:0-407 GCF_001698545.2 Rhinopithecus bieti
AAAGCGGGGCCCAGGAGACCAGCGCTCAGCTTACAGAGGACCCACGCCGGCCCTCAGAGTTACTTTGCCTTTCAGTGGGTCCGGGTGCACTGGCCGCCTCCCGTCCGCCTGCTCCCTCCCGCAGCTCAGCCCAGGGGGCTGAGGCCTGTGGCCCGGAGAGGTACGGAGGGGGTTCTGTGGACAGTGGGTCCCCGCTATCAGGTAAACAGGTCCTGCAAGGGAAAGTGAGTTACGGAATATCAACAACAAGTTATGTCAGTCGCAGGCGCGCTCCAGAAATCTGGGTCAGAACAAGTTATGTCAGTTGCAGGCGCGCTCCAGAAATCTGGGTCAGAATAAATTCAGACAAGAATCAGATGAGAGCCAGGGGACGTCTCCCACCGGTCTCCGCTGGCTGTCCTATAGCA
>NW_016876080.1:0-403 GCF_001698545.2 Rhinopithecus bieti
TCAGAAGGCTTCTTTCCAGTTTTGATCTGAGGATATTTCCTTTTCACCATAGCCCTCAATGAGCTCCCAAATATCACTTTGCAGAATCCACGACAACAGTGTTAGCAAACTGTTCCAAGAAGGGAAGGGTGGAACTCTGTGTGATGAAGTCACACATCAGAAAGCAATCTCTCAGAAAGCTTCTCTCTAGTTATTATCTGAGGATATTTCCTTTTTCACCATAGCCCTCAATGAGCTCCCAAATATCACTTTGCAGAATCCACGACAACAGTGTTAGCAAACTGTTCCAAGAAGGGAAGGGTGGAACTCTGTGTGATGAAGTCACACATCAGAAAGCAATCTCTCAGAAAGCTTCCCTCTAGTTATTATCTGAGGATATTTCCTTTTCACCACAGGCCCCAAT
>NW_016876081.1:0-821 GCF_001698545.2 Rhinopithecus bieti
AAAAGGTTAGACAAATGGCTAACTAGATTAAATAGTGTAGAGAAGACCTTAAATAAAGTGATGGAGCTGAAAACCATGGCATGAGAACTTTGTGACACATGCATAAGCTTCAATAGCCAATTCGATCAAGTGGAAGAAAGGGTATCAGTGATTGAAGACCAAATTAATGAAATAAAGTGAGAAGACAAGGTTAGAGAAGAAAGAGTAAAATAAGTGAACTAAGCCTCCAAGAAATATGGGACTATGTGAAAAGACCAAATCTACATTTAATTGGTGTACCTGAAAGTGATGGGGAGAATGGAACCAAGTTGGAAAACACTCTTCAGGATATCATCCAGGAGAACTTCCCCAACCTAGCAAGGCAGGCCAACATTCAAATTCAGGAAATATAGAGAACACCACAAATATACTCCTTGAGAACAGGAACCCCAAGACACATCATTGTCAGATTCACCAAGGTTGAAATGAAGTAAAAAGTATTAAGGGCAGCCAGAGAGAAAGGTCAAATTACCCACAAAGGGAAGCCTATCAGAATAACAGCGGATTTCTCAGCAGAAACCCAACAAACCAGAAGAGAGTGGGGGCCAATATTCAACATTCTTAAAGAAAAGAATTTTCAACCCAGAATTTCATGTCCAGCCAAACTAAGCTTCATAAGTGAAGGAGAAATAAAATCCTTTACAGACAAGCAAATGCTGAGACATTTTGTCACCACTAGGCCTACCTTACAAGAGGTCCTGAAGAAAGCACTAAACATGGAAAGGAACAGCCGGTATCAGCCACTGTGAAAACATGCCAAATTGTAAAGACCATTGATGCTA
>NW_016876082.1:0-1612 GCF_001698545.2 Rhinopithecus bieti
AAAAATAGAAGGGAGTTTTCTTAGAAACTTCTTGTGATGTGTGAATTCATCTCATAGAGTTACACTTACCTTTTATGGAGCAGCCGATTAACACTGTCTTTGAGCAAACTGACATGGGCTACTTTGGGTCGCATAGAGGCCTATGCTGAAAAAGAAAATATCCTCAATTAAAAACCTGAAAGAAGCTTTGGGAGAAACTTCGTTGTGATAGGTGAATTCATCTCACAGAGTTACAACTTAGTCTTCACGAAGCAGTTTGCTGACAGTGTTTTCGTGGAATCGGCAAAGTGATATTTGGGATCGCATTGAGGCCCATGGTGAAAAAGGAAATATCATCACATAAGAGCTAGAAAGAAGCTTTCTCAGAAACTGCTTTCTGATGTGTGAATTCATCATACAGAGTTTCACGTTTCCCTTCTTTCAGCAGTTTGCTAACACTCATATCTGGGATTCTGGAAGGTGATATTTAGGAGCTCATTGTGGGCCATGGTTGAAAAGGAAATATCCTCACATAAAAAATGCAAAGAAGCGTTCTGAGAAACTGTATTGCGATGTGTGAATGCAACTCACAGAGTAACACTTTTCTCTTCAGTCATTAGTTTGCTAACACAGTTGTCTTGAAATCTGCAAAGGGATATTTCTTAGCGCAATGAAGCTTATGGTGTCAAAGGAAAATCCTCAGATAGAAACTAGAAAGTAGCTTTCTTAGAAACTTCTTTGTGATGTGTGAATTCATCTCAAAGAGTTACTCACACGTTTCACGGAGCAGTTGATTAACACTGTCTCTGAGGAACTTGACAAGGGCTACTTAGGGTCGCATTGAGGCCTACGCTGATAAAGGAAATATTCTCCATTGAAAACCTGAAAGAAGCTTTGTGAGAAAGTTCTTTGTGATATGTGAGTACATCTCACACAGTTACTACTTCGGCTTCATGAAGATGTTTGCTGACAATCTTTTCGTGGAATCTGCAAAGTGATATTTGGGAGCGCATTGAGGCCTATGGTGGAAAAGGAAATATCTTCAGATCATAGCCAGAAAGAAGCTCTCTCAGAAATTGCTTTCTGATGTGTGAATTCATGATGCAGAGTTTCACCTTTCCCTTCTTGTAGCAGTTTGCTAAAACTCTTGCGCTCCCAAATATCACTTTGCACTTCCAAACTAGTTTACAATCCCACCAACAGTGTAAAAGTGTTACTCTTTCTCCACATCCTCTCCAGCACCTGTTGTTTCCTGACTATTTAATGATTGTCATTCTAACTGGTGTGAGATGGTATCTCATTGTGGTTTTGATTTGCATTTCTCTGATGGCCAGTGATGATGAGCATTTTTTCATGTGTCTGTTGGCTGTATGAATGTCTTCTTTTGAGAAATGTCTGTTCATATCCTTTGCCCACTTTTGATGGGGTTGTTTGTTTTTTTCTTCTAAATTTGTTTGAGTTCTTTGTAGGTTCTGGATATCAGCCCTTTGTCAGATGAGTAGATTGCAAAATTTTCTCCCATTCTGTAGGTTGCCAGTTCACTCTGATGGTAATTTCTTTTGCTGTGCAGAAGCTCTTCAGTTTAATTGGATCCCATTTGTCTATTTTGGTTTTGCTGCCATTGCTTTTGTTG
>NW_016876083.1:0-1616 GCF_001698545.2 Rhinopithecus bieti
CCACCATGGCACATATATAGCTATATAGCAAACCTGCACATTCGGCACATGTTCTGTATCCCGGAACTTAAAGTAAAATTTTAAAAAAGAAGAGTGTCGCCCCTGCTTTGGTTTCTAGAATTCTAAGCCTTTAGGACAGAGGCTGCAAAGTGGTGGCCCTTAGGGCAGAACTGAGTCACAGATGTGTTTTGTTGGCCCTGGAGTGATACTTTTGTGGGAAGTGATACTTTTGTGGGAAGTGTGCTGAGGCCAGGACCAGCAGATGGACAGTTCCGGGTGACACATGTGGTCCACAGCTAAGGACCCAATGGCATGAAGGATGGATCCTCAGCAGATGCCTTGGTGGACCAAAGGCATAGAAGACAAGATGTTTCCTATTACATCTGGTACCCCAGCTCAGAACTGAGACACAATCCCCTGGGATGGAGAGAGTAACAAAACTCCTAACATCAAGATTAAGTCTCTGCCATATAAATAGAATGGGGGCTCAAAATAGAAATCAGTGTGAATTTTAGAAGAGGAAAAGAAACATTTTCTGCATGCCTCAGTTTGGGACTTAAAAATATGTACCCATTATAAAAGAAAGTAGGATTTTCCTTATGTACTTGTTTTCTATGTGCACATGTCCTTTTAAAAATGATATCAGGTGTGGGTGAGAAGGGTAGTAGGAGAAATGAGAATTGTGGTTGAATCTTTTCCTCCTGAATGAGACAAACAATTGATTCACTCTAAAGAGCTTAGAGATGGATTTGATCTTTACACCTGTGGATCTTGACATGTTTGGATCATGTACTCCTTTAAGGAGTTGATAAAGGAAACCTTCTGTTCTGAAAAACATACATGGACACAAAATTTATACAATTATGTACAAATTCCATGAGCTTCAGAACTCAACCCTCTTTGGAAACCCATCCACGGACCCTAGGATAAGAAATCTGCCTCTGCCTGCTACTCTTCTTGTCCCCATTTTCTTCCAGGGATTACAGTGAAAAAGAGAAAATGCTCAGCCTATTTGGAATACAAAGAAAACTGCCACCCACAGTCTGTCACCCTGGCACCCTCACCATCTGCAGCCTTTCAAAGCTCTTGCTTGTTCCCCCGACTTCCAGAGCTAAGTTGCTGAGGCCTCTTCCACAGGCCTGATGTTTGCTGAGCTCAGCCCAGAACATCCTCTTTGGGAGTGCCTGACACTGATGCACATTAAAAATAAAAGGGGATGGGGCTCTGCGTACTCAGCCCGCTTCTGGCACGGGACACTTAAATTTGCTGCTTGTCAGGAAATTCACTCCAAACACAAAAGTGTCCTGGGCAAGAGATGCTCAACCAGAAAGGGTGCAGAAGTATGAGGCTGCAGGTGAGGCTGAAAGCACCCCCTAGCCAGCTGGAAGCCACTACACTGTTCAGCAGACTTGACTGAAGCAGATGTCCAACCCCAACCAGCCACCTCCACCTCCACCACACTGATGGGGCCTCCTTTGTGGGGAGAACTGCTTTCGCCTGATGGCATATGAGAGAAACAAGACAGGTTGGCAAACAAGTCTGGTCATGAAGGGCTCACTCACCCATCACATAGGCATTGGGCACTACTGTGCGTCCGGCACTGGGCCAGGCACTCC
>NW_016876084.1:0-1392 GCF_001698545.2 Rhinopithecus bieti
CCTCGCTGTTGATTAAAAAATTAATTGTCTTACCCGCTACCAGGAGAGTTACCCACGGCTTGGTGAGGGTGATGGGGGTCCCCGAGTCTCGGCACCTTCAGTTGTCGTCGTCCAGATGTAGGAGCTGGAAGGAGCTCCCAGGATCCTGGGAAAGGGGGTCACGTGGAGATGCCACACCTGTTCTCAGGGTGGGGCAATCAGACTTCCAGTGTCCTCCCTGCTCCTACCCTTGCCTACCCGCTGGTTCTTTTGTGCCTGCTCTGCTGGTCTTAGAAAAAAACAAATCAGTTGGTGCTGAAGACCCGGGAGAAGACCCCCTCCTGAGGCCTCTAAGGGTTGAGGAACCTCCTCCTGCTCCCACGCCGCAGACGGACCAGGACCTGAGACCCGCTTCCCTCACTCTCACGGCCTCTCTGGGGTAAGTGCCCTTGTCTCCTCTTTACCTCTCTCGGCCAAAATCCTGCGCAGGTCCAAGGCCCACTTTTGAGCCACCATGTGGCTCGGGAGACCCGTTCAGGACGGAGACGTCCGCCTGAAGGTAATCTCCACTTTGGCTCCATGAGCCTCCAGTCTGTCTCTGCTGGTTCCAAAGGACGCTTTGAAGCCAGGCAGAGATCCACTTCCATTTCCATTGTGTCCATTGTGTAAGTAAAGAGGAAACAAATGGGAAACCCCAGTCCAAATTTCCAAAGAGCACCCCTTAGGGTGCCTCCTAGTCAATTCTTTGATTTCTTTAAACAGCATTTTGTAATCCTCAGCATACAGAATCTACACATGTTCTGTTAAATACATACCTATATATTTCATTTACTTTGGAGGGGCTGTAAATGATGTTGGCTTTTTAAATTTTTGGTCTCTGCATGTTTGTTGTTAGCATGTAGAAATATTATTACGTTTTGCATGTTGATCTTTTATCTTGAAACATTGCCAAACTCACTGATTAGTTCTAGGAGTTTTAGTAGACTAATTGGAAATTTCTACTTAGATAATTATGCTATCTGCAAACAAGGCCAGTTTTATTTCTTCCTTTGCAATACATATGTCTTTTGTATCTTTTCCTTACTTCATTGCAGTGGCTAGAATTTCCAGTACTATGTTGAATAAGAATGGTGAGAGCAGACACCCTTGGCTTGTCCCTAATCTTGGAGCAAAAGCATTGTCTTTCACCACCAAATATGATGTTATAAGTTTTTTTATAGATCTCTTTATCAAATTAGAGTAATTTCCTTGTATTCCAATTTACTGAATTTATTATGATTGGATGATGGGTTTTATCAAATGCATTTTGCATTGATTGATATGATCATATGATTTTCTTCTTTTGTTTATTGATATGGTAAATTATATTGATTAATTTTCAAATGTTGAATGGGCCCTGTATAATTTGAATAA
>NW_016876085.1:0-405 GCF_001698545.2 Rhinopithecus bieti
CTTTTCACAGAAATCAAAATCAATACTAATCAGAAACAAAGCCAAATTCATAAAATTTAATTCAAACTATAAACTGTAATATGATAGTGTTATGTAGGATTCTATATAGACTATAGTCTTAAGTCAAGTTTCAATATATTCTAAAGTCCACTAATGACAGTGGTTTAAAAAAATTTTAACAATAGTTACAGATTTCCTACACAGAAATAAGTTAGAAAGTTACTGCTGTTTGTACCCTCACACCAAAGCTCCCATTCTGCAAGTCCGGTTCTCTTGACAGGCAGTTGGGTTGACTTTATGACCCCATTCTCTCCCTGAACACAGATACTAAAGTCAATTAAAATTTACAATGGAGAATACATTTTTAATCATAGTATTAGTGATCAGTAATTTAACATGTTAACT
>NW_016876086.1:0-823 GCF_001698545.2 Rhinopithecus bieti
AAACTGTCTCTCTGACCACAGTGCAATCATACTAGAACTCAGGAGTAAGAAACTCACTCGAAACTGCTCAACTACCTGGAAACTGAACAAGTGGTTCCAGAATGACTACTGGGTACATAACGAAATAAAGGCAGAAATAAAGATGTTCTTTGAAACCAATGAGAACAAAGACACAATGGAGCACAATCTCTGGGACATATTGAAAGCAGTATGTAGAGGGAAATTTGTTGCACTAAATGCCCACAAGAGAAAGCAGAAAAGATCTAAAATTGACACTCTAACATCACAATTAAAAGAACTAGAGAAGCAAGAGCAAAGACATTCAAAAGCTAGCAGAAGGCAAGAAATAACTAAGATCAGAGCAGAACTGAAGGAGATAGAGACACAAAAAAACCCTTCAAAAAATCAATGAATCTAGAAGTTGGTTTCTGGAAAAGATCAACAAAATTGGTAGACCACTAGCAAGACTCATAAAGAAGAAAAGACAGAAGAATCAAATAGATGCAATAAAAATTGATAAAGCAATCCCACAGAAATACGAACAACCATCAGAGAATACTATAAACACCTCTATGCAAATAAACTAGAAAATCTAGAAGAAATGGATAAATTCCTGGACACATGCACCCTCCCAAGACTAAACCAAGAAGAAGTTGAATCTCCGAATAGACCCATAACAGGCTCTGAAATTGAGGCAATAATTAATAGCCTACCAACCGAAAACAGTCCAGGACCAGATGGATTCATAGCAGAATTCTACCAGAGGTAGAAACAGGAGCTGGTGTCATTCCTTCTGAAACTATTCCAATCAATAGAGAAAGAG
>NW_016876087.1:0-762 GCF_001698545.2 Rhinopithecus bieti
TGAGCCCAGGAGGCGGAGCTTGCAGTGAGCCCAGATCATGCCACTTCACTCCAGCCTGGGCAACAGAGCAAGACTCTGTCTCAAACAAAACAAAACAAAACAAAACAAACAAAAAACCAAATAAAGCTACTGTGAACATTTGTACGCAGGCTTTTGTATAGATGTAAATTTTCACTTCTCTGAGATAAATGCCCAGGAGTGTGATTGCTAGGTTGTAAGGTAGTTGTTGTACATTTAGTTTTGTAAGAAACTGTCCAACTATGGTCATCCATTTTACATTCCTACTAACAATAATCTAGTTGTTCCACATCCTGGCCAGCAATCAGTATTGACACTATCTTTTATTTGCTGTTTTAATAAGTATGTAATTATATTTCAGAGTTAAGTCTGAATTTGCATTTCTCTAATGGCTAGTGATGTCGAACATCTTTTCTTTCATTAGTTTTTAGTCTTTTTTTCTGAAAGACTTCTTCCTGAACCATGACAACCACCTGAGACCACATGTTAGTTCTCATTTCTTTGTCCTAATGAATATCCTTCTTCCCTTTACTCTCCATGGGAAAGTGATTGCTTTGTGTAAAAGTCTCTGTTCCCAGTGTTGAAGCATTGCCTGGGGTGAACACTAATCAGTCTGTTATAACAAACTGTTTTCTGAACAGAAGTCCTGTGTTGGAGACACTGCCTTCAGGTGACAAAAATATTACAGTGAAGATTTTCTTTTTTTTTTTTTTTTTTGAGACGGAGTCTTGCTCTGTCGCCCAG
>NW_016876088.1:0-2285 GCF_001698545.2 Rhinopithecus bieti
ACAGGCAGACAGCCCGATGCCGCATCCTGGACCTGGTAGTTAAAGATCCACCCCTGACCTAATTGGTTCTGTTATCTACAGATTACAGACATTGTATAGAAATGCACTGTGAAAATCCCTATCTTGTTTTGTTCCGATCTAATTACCAGTGCACACAGCCCCCAGCCACGTACCCTCTGCTTGCTCAATCAATCACCACCCTCTCACATGTACCCCCTTAGAGTTGTGAGCCCTTAAAAGGGACAGGAATTGCTTACTCAGGGAGCTCGGATCTTGAGACAGAAGTCTTTCTGATACCCCCAGCGGAATAAACCCCTTCCTTCTTTATTTGGGTGTCTGAGGAGTTTTGTCGGCGGCTCGTCCTGCTACATTTCGAATGAGACTAAGTATGGTGGTTGTGTGGAGTGAGTGAGTCTTGTCTGTGGCCTCATGCTGCCATCTATCAACTAGAGGCAGGAACAGACAGAGCAGACAAAGAGGAAGGGGGAGGGTAGAAAATCCAAACAGGTGTGGTTGGAGCCTTTCCCCAAAGCCTCAGTCAGCCTCCAGGAAGGGGGAGGGTAGAAATCTCTAACAGGAGGGGTTGGGCCCCCTCCCATAATCCCTAAGATAGGGAACGGAAAACTAGAGAGTCTAGAGAGGATGAAATTCCTTCTGATAGCCCCTTGGGGCTTATGCTAAAGTCTTGAAAAGATAATAAGAGAGCCAAGTATAAACAAAAACAGTAGATGATAAAATATTGTTGTTTTATTTGAGTTCAAGAATCCATCCTTAAGCCTTCACTTTTCTTGCCAAAATTTAAGTCTAATGAAGAGCGGACGTGTCATCTCTTAATCGAACATGTTAATGATAAGAGCCCTGTCTCTCAGGAAAAATCGATTCCGCCCTCTGCTGGCGGCTGGGACCAGTTCTCCTTTACCCTTCAGACTCCGGAGGGAGAAAGTCAGAAGCCAATGTTTCTAAAAGGGAAAGAGACATCCTAGACAACGCCTAGACAATCCACACCTACTAACCCATGGGATCCTCTAAATCATCTTCCTTCCTTCAGCGCCCCCAATCCCGCTCCTCCTGTTCCTGTCTCGGGTCCCTCTGGCTGCGGTTTCAGGTTACTCCATATCCTTTTCAGGCCATGCTCCATCCAGACTGTGCTGTCCCTCCAACTGAGGTTTTAGGTTACTCCCTAGCGGCTTCAGGCCACGCCCCACCAAGTTACAACTGTATTAAATCAAAAAGCAAGGAGGTAGATCACTAACTCGAAAATTTTAAAATATGAGGCTATCTTACTGGAAAAAGAGATGATTTAATATTAACTACTAATAATGCAGTTCATCCAGCAGGTTTTTAACGGGGGATCCTAACTTAAAAGGAGAGCACGCATGTTTGAATCTAATTAATTACCATACCAAAGTTCAAGCCTACTTCGGAAAAACTCCCTTCAAGACAGGACAGCACTGATTCATAGATGGATCCTCCCAGGTGATTAAAAGAAAAAGACATAATAGGTATTCAGTGATTAACGGAGAGGCACTTAAAAAGTAAAATCAGGAAGGTGGCCTGATCATTGGTCTGCCCAAGGGTGTGAACTGTTTGCACTCAGCCAAGCTTTAGGACATTTACGAAACCAAGAAAACACTCTCTGTACTGACTATAAGTATGCCTTTGGGGTGGCACACACATTTGGAAAAATTTGGATGGAGAGGGGTCTTATCAATAGTACAGGCCAGAATTTAGTTCAAATAGAACTGATGCTCCTGTCCTCAACAATCTCCAACTGCCAGAAGGGACAGCTATTGTACATGTCCCAGGGCACCAAAAGGACTTGCCTTTCACAAGTCGAGGAAATAATCTTGCAGATCAAATAGCAAAACAAGTTGCCATTTCTTCCATTTAACTCCATGCCTTCCTTCTCCTACTGCAACCCCCGTTTTCTCTTCCATTGAAAAAAAGAAGTTGATAAGAATAGGAGCTAAAGAAAACTCAGAAAGGAAATGGATATTATCAGATCAAAGGGGAATGTTGTCAAAACCTCTCATGAGGGAAGTCTGTCTCAATTATGTCAAGGGACCCATTGGGGACCCCAAGCAATGTGCGATGCAGTTCTCCGGGTTTTTGTGTGTATAGAAATTTACACCCTGAACAAACAAGTTATAGATAGTGGCTTAATATGTAAAAAAAAACTAATAAGCAGGTTCTAAGTAAATGGCCCTTTGGAGGAAGAAATCTGGGGCTGAGTCCATTTCAAAGTGTTCAGATTGATTACACTGAAATGCTTCCAATTGGTCGGT
>NW_016876089.1:0-774 GCF_001698545.2 Rhinopithecus bieti
TGATCCCATTTATCTACTTTTGAGTTTCAGGAACTTTTGAGCACAAGTTCTGGAGAGGCAGCAGGAGCCACCACCCAAAACTCTGATCTCCTCTGTTCTGTGAGGAGAGATTCCAGAACTAGATGAGGCCCAGAAGAGGGTGAATCTGGACAGGGCTGGGGCAAGGAGAGGGTCCTATGTAGAATTATGTTCTCAAAGCTCCTGGGGTATTTCCAGTTCTCTTTCCTAAGCCTAAGAGTTTGTGTAATTTTAATCTATTGTAGCTACCTCCTTGTCTATTTTATAACATATAATACCAAGAAATTTAACCAAAACCCTTAGGGTTTTCTAGGACAATTTTATTAGAAGCTAAATATGTGTTCTTAGCAAGGTAAAAACACTAGAAATAGCAACAACAACCATCACAACTCTTCTGTGTATGAATAGCCCTTCAGGTGGTGACATCAGAAGTCACAACAGCATAAAGGACGTGGTCCCAATGAAGCCCAAGTCCCCTGCACACCTCCCTTTATTGTACTGACCACATGGTGCTGAATTCTACCATTTATCCAGTTGCTCCAGATTGAAAGTTCCTAGATGGTAGGGACCATGACTGCTTCACCTATTTTTCTCATGGCATATGAGGTGGAGGTAATTGGTTTATCAGTTTGAGTCTCCAGACCTCCTCCTTGTTTTTCACCCAAATACCAAGAAACTGGAGAAACTCTCCTCCGGATACCAACCAAGAGCTTCCTTCCATGAGGAGAGAAACAAACACTGGGTGCCTCATTTATC
>NW_016876090.1:0-432 GCF_001698545.2 Rhinopithecus bieti
ACTAATGCAATGCTTATTAAGCAGATGATATGTGCTCAGAAGTATGTTAAGGAGCACTGTTCTGGGAATCTCACATTATGTGACTTAATCCTCATAACAGCCTGGGAGTTGGGTACTAAGTGTTCAATAATTCCCAGGAGTTAGATGAAGGACCCAGCATTTTTATTTCTTCTTCTGTTTCCTCATCATTGATTTTGAAAAGAAAATATATAGAATGAAAGGGAAATATAGGCTGATAGGAATATAGAAAGGAAGGGTAAAGTGTAGTTCAGAGAGATTTCTCATTGTTATGTTTGTGTTTACTTTCTTGTGACTTGTGGAGCAACTACTGGATCTGCAGAAATAGAACGTAGGTTGCTGGGTGCGATATGTCAATAAGCCCTGGCTTCGATGAAGAAGAAAGAAATTAAGGCTTCAAAATATACAGTAAAC
>NW_016876091.1:0-759 GCF_001698545.2 Rhinopithecus bieti
GCTACCCAACTTCAAACTATACTACAAAGTTACAGTAACCAAAACAGCATGGTACTGGTATGAAAACAGACTTATAGACCAATGGAGAAGAACAGAGATCTCAGAAATATCTACAATCACCTGACCTTCAACAAACCTGACAAAAACAAGCAATGGGGAAAGGATTCCCTATTTAAAAACAGTGCTGGGAAAATTGGCTAGCCATATGCAGAAAACTGAAACTGGACCCCTTCCTTACACCTTATACAAACATTAACTCAAGATGGATTAAAGACTTAAATGTAAAACCCCAAACCATAACAATCCTAGAAGAAAACCTTAGCAATACGATTCAGGACATAAGCATGGGCAAAGTCTTCATGACCAAAAGCCCAAAGCATCGGCAACAAAAGCCAAAATTGACAAATGGGATCTAATTAAATTAAAGAGCTCTGCACAGCAAAAGAAACTATCATCAGGGTGAACAGGCAACCTACTGAATGGGAGAAGATTTTGCAATCTACCCATCTGACAAAGGTCTAATATCCAGAATTTACAAGGAACTTAAACATATTTACAAGAAAAGACAATCCCATCAAAAGTGGGCAAAGTATATGAACAGACGAGTCTCAAAAGAAGACATTTACACAGTCAATGAACGTATGCAAAAAAGCTCGACATCAATGATCACCAGAGACATGCAAATCAAAACACAGTGAGATACCATCTCATGCCAGTTAGAATGGTGATCATTAAAAGTCACTGTTGGTGGGAGTGTAA
>NW_016876092.1:0-762 GCF_001698545.2 Rhinopithecus bieti
TAAAATCCTTTACAGACAAGCAAATGCTGAGAGATTTTGTCACCACAAGGCCTGCCTTACAAGGAGCTCCTGAAGGAAGCACTAAACATGGAAAGAAACAACTGGTACGAGCCACTGCAAAAATACACCAAATTGTAAAGAACATCGATGCTATGAAGAAACTGCATCAATTAACAGACAAAATAACCAGCGAACATCATAATAACAGGATCAAATTCACACATAACAATGTTAACCTTAAATGTAAAGGGACTAAACGCTCCAATTAAAAGACACAGACTGGCAAATTGGATAAAGAGTCAAGACCCATCAGTGTGCTGTATTCAGGAGACCCATCTCACGTGCAAAGACACACATAGGCTCAAAATAAAGGGATGGAGGAAGATCTACAAAGCAAATGGAAAGCATAAAAAGCACAATCCTAGTCTCTGATAAAACAGACTTTAAACCAACAAAGATCAAAAAAGACAAAGAAGGCCATTACATAATGGTAAAGGGATCAATTCAACAAGAAGAGCTAACTATCCTAAATATATATGCACCTAATACAGGAGCACCCAGATTCATAAAACAAGTCCTTAGAGACCTACAAAGAGACTTAGACACTCATATAATAATAATGAGAGACTTTAACACCCCACTGTCAATGTTAGACAGATAAATGAGACAGAAGCTTAACAAGGATATCCAGGACCTGAACTCAGCTCTGCAACAAGTAGACCACATATCTTCAGAACTCTCCACCCCAAATCAACAGAATAT
>NW_016876093.1:0-404 GCF_001698545.2 Rhinopithecus bieti
ATACTTTTAAAATGAACTTTAGACTTTCTTTTTTTATAGAGGTTGCTTCTCTTAAAAGCCTTCTCTTGTCTGGCTGTGGTGGCCCATTCCTGTAATCCCAGCAGTTTGGGAGGCTGAGGCGGGCAGATCACGAGGTCAGGAGATAGAGACCATCATGGCTAACACGGTGAAACACTGTCTTTACTAAAAATACAAAAAATTAGCTGGGTGTGGTGGCATGCACCTGTGGTCCTAGCTACTTGGGAGGCTGAGGCAGGAGAATTGCTTGAACCCGGGAGGTGGAGGTTGCAGTGAGCCGAGATCACCCTACTGCACTCCAGCCTGGGCAACAAAGCAAGACTCCGTCTCAAAAAAAAAGAACAAAAAAAGCCTTCTCTTTAAAGGCTTAGCTCTGTATCTCCCAA
>NW_016876094.1:0-404 GCF_001698545.2 Rhinopithecus bieti
GGCATGCACCTGTAGCCTCAGCTACTCGGGAGGCTGAGGAAGGAGAATTGCTTGAACCTGGGAGGCGGAGGTTGTAATGAGCCAAGATTGCACCACTGCACTCCAGCCTGGGTGACAGAGCAAGACTCCCCACAAACAAAAAAAAAAAAAAGGAAAATAAAAATTAGCGGGACCTGGTGGTGCACACCTGTAATTCCAGCTACTCAAGAGGCTGAGGCAGGAGAATTGCTTGAACCCGGGAGGCAGAGGTTTCAGTGAACTAAAATCGCACCACTGTACTCTGCCTGGGTGACAGAGCAAGACTCCGTCTCAAAAACAAAACAAAACAAATTGACATTGGTACAATCCATAGAATGTATTCATATTTTACCAGTATAGGCTCATTTGTGTGATGTGTGTGTGTG
>NW_016876095.1:0-1354 GCF_001698545.2 Rhinopithecus bieti
AGAAGCACTGTATGGCTGCATAGTATTCCATGGTGTATATGTGCCAATGAGTTTATGCCCTTTGTAGGGACATGGATGCAGCTGGAAACCATCATTCTCAGCAAACTATCGCAAGAACAGAAAACCAAACACCACATGTTCTCACTCATAGGTGGGAACTGAACAATGAGATCACTTGGACTCGGGAAGGGGAACATCACACACCGGGGCCTATCATGGGGAGGGGTGAGGGGGGAGGAATGGCATTGGGAGTTATACCTGATGTAAATGACGAGTTGATGGGTGCAGCACACCAACATGGCACAAGTATACATATGTAACAAATCTGCACGTTATGCACATGTACCCTAGAACTTAAAGTATAATAATAATCAAAAAACAAAAAAAAAAAAAAGAAGCACTGTAGAACACAGTGGAGCTGTTTCCTACCTTGTAAGCTTTGTGGTGTGCGAGGGTGGAATGAGCAAAGGCTTGTCAGAGAAAACCCTGTCAAGGTAAACATCTCCCCCAACGCGGGTTAACCAAATGGCAACATCCCCAGTAAAAATGCATCCTACAGGAATACCCTGTCCTGTCTCTGTCTCTGCCCCAGTGTCTCACTTTTGGACAACCCGGCATTCTGTCAAACTAACCTTCCTAAACCAGTATTACCTCCTGCACTTAGAGAGAACCTAAAGTACTGGGGACAGGCATTTGAGACCCTAAACACCTTGGCTTGTACCTCCCCTACCCACTTTCTGCGATTCCCTGAACCCACTTCACTGTTTGCTCCTTCTCAAACTTTGTTAGACACCGTTCCCTGTTGGCAACCCCGGACACTCCCTTCCTACCCATTTTTCTGGGCCCGGTTCAAATGCTACTTCTTCCAGAAGCTGTGAGCCTCTCAGCAAGGAGAGTCTCTGACCTCTGAATTCTGCACAGCCCTTGGGCACTTTTCCCAGTTAGAAGTGCACTTTTGGCTACATAATTTATCTTCCAAGGCAGGATGTGCTCTTTGAGGATAAGAATTGTTTTTATGCTTTTTTATATCCCTTCTCAGGACCTAGCACAGTACCTCAAAAGCCAGTTTTCTCTGGGTTTTTTTTTTTTTTTTTTTTTTTTTTTTTTTTTTTTTTTTTTTTTTTTTCTTTTTTTTTTTGATACAGAGTTTTGCTCTTGTTGCCCAGGCTGCAGTGCAATGGTGCGATCTCGGCTCACTGCAACCTCCACCTCCTGGGTTCAAGAGATGCTCCTGGCTCAGCTTCCTGAGTAGCTGGGATTACAGGTGCCCACCACCACACCCCGCTAATTTTGTATTTTAGTAGAGATCGGGTTTCATTCACCATGTTGGCCAGGCTGGTCTCGAACTGCTGAC
>NW_016876096.1:0-251 GCF_001698545.2 Rhinopithecus bieti
CAAAGAGAGGCCCAAAGAGCTCAAGCAACTCACCCTAAATTATATCCCTGGCAGATGGAGAGGCAGGATTCAAACCCAGAATTCTTAACCAGTACCCAACAGGCCATTCACAATCTTAACAATTACCCTCTACTGCCCCTTGGGCCCCCTGTCCCCAGGAGCCTGGTCAGCCAAGACTCACATCCCCAGTTGAGTGGCAACCACCAGAAGTGGCTGTCTCAGGGCTACTGCCATTTGTTTTCCTGTTCTTC
>NW_016876097.1:0-1397 GCF_001698545.2 Rhinopithecus bieti
TCCAAAATTGACCACATAGTTGGAAGTAAAACACTCCTCAGCAAATGTTAAAAGAATAGAAATCACAACAAATTGTCTCTCAGACCACAGTGCAATCAAATTAGAACTGATAATTAAGAAACTCACTCAAAACCACACAACTACATGGAAAGAGAACAACCTGCTCCTGAATGACTACTGGGTACATAACAAAATGAAGGAAGAAATAAAGATGTTCTTTGAAACCAATGAGAACAAAGACACAACATACCAGAATCTCTGGGACACATTTAAAACAGTGTGTAGAGGGAAATTTATAGCACTAAATGTCCACAAGAGACAGCAGGAAAGATCTAAAATCGACATCCTAACATCACAATTAAAAGACCTAGAGAAGCAAGAGCAAACAAATTCAAAAGCTAGCAGAAGGCATGAAATAACTAAACTTAGAACAGAACTGAAGGAGATAGAGACACAAAAGACCTTTCAAAAAAAATCAATGAATCCAGGGAGCTGGTTTCTTGAAAAGATCAACAAAATAGAAAGACTGCTAGCAAGACTAATAAAGAAGAATCAAATAGACACAATAAGATGATAAAGGGGATATCACCACTGATCCCACAGAAATACAGACTGTTATCAGAGAATGCTATAAACACCTCTAAGCAAGTAAACTAGAAAATCTAGAAGAAATGAATATTTTCCTGGACACATAAACCCTCCCAAGACTAAACCAGGAAGACATTGAATCCCTGAATAGACCAATAACAGGCTCTGAAATTGAGGCAATAATTAATAGCCTACCAACCAAAAAAAGTCTGGGACCAGACAGATTCACAGCCAAATTCCACCAGAGGTAAAAGGAGCTGGTACCATTCCTTTTGAAACTATTCCAATTAATAGAAAAAGAGGGAATCCTCCTTAACTCATTTTATGAGGCCAACATCATCCTGATAGCAAAGCCTGCAGAGACACAACAAAAAAGAGAATTTTAGACCAATATCCCTGATGAACATCGATGTGAAAATCATCAGTAAAATACTGGCAAACTGAATCCAGCAGCACATCAAAAAGCTTATCCACCATGATCAAGTGGGCTTCATCCCTGGGATGCAAGGCTGGTTCAACATATGCAAATCAATAAATATAATCCATCACAGAACCAAAGACAAAAATCACATGATTATCTCAATAGATGCAGAAAAGATCTTGACAAAATTGAACAACTTCGTACTAAAAACTCTCAAACTCCTAACCTCAGGTGATCTGCCTGCTTCAGCCTCCCAAAGTGCTGGGATTACCAGCGTTAGCCACCATGCCCAGCCCACCAAAGCGCTTTTAAAAGTCTTTACTGGCTGGCTGTTTGTTCACAGTAATGTTTATAGTGAATATGCCTTTTTCTTTTATTATTATTATTA
>NW_016876098.1:0-855 GCF_001698545.2 Rhinopithecus bieti
GATAAGTAGAATAACCAAAGCAGAGAAGTCCATAAACGAACTAATAGAGATGAAAACCATGACATGAGAATTATGTGACAAATGCAGAAGCTTCAGTAACCAACTCAATCAACTGGAAGAAAGAGTATCAGTGATTGAAGATCAAATGAATGAAATGAAGTGAGAAGAGAAGTGTAGAGAAAAAAGAGTAAAAAGAAATGAATAAAGCCTCCACGAAATATGGGATTATGTGAAGAGCCCAAATCTACGTCTGATTGATGTGCCTGAAATTGATGGGGAGAATGGAACCAAGTTGGAAAACACTCTACAGGATATCATCGAGGAGAATTTCCCCAACCTAGCAAGACAGGCCAACATTCAAAATCAGGAAATACAGAGAATGCCACAAAGATACTCCTCGAGAAGAGCAACTCCAAGACACATAATTGTCAGATTCACCAAAGTTGAAATGAAGGAAAAAATCTTAAGGGCAGCCAGAGAGAAAGGTCGGGTTACACACAAAGGGAAGCCCATCAGACCAACAGCAGATCCCTTGGCAGAAACTCTCCAAGCCAGAAGAGAGTGGAGGCCAATATTCAGCATTCTTAAAGAAAATAATTTTCAACCCAGAATTTCAAATCCAGCCAAACTAAGTTTCATCAGTGAAGGAGAAATAAAATTCTTTACATACAAGCAAATGCTGAGAGATTTTGTCACCACCAGGCCTGGCCTACAAGAGATCCTGAAGGAAGCACTAAACATGGAAAGGAACAACTGGCACCAGCCATTGCAAAAACATGCCAAAATGTAAAGACTATTGAGACAAGAAGAAACTGCATCAACTAACAAGCAAAATAACCAGCTAATATCATAATG
>NW_016876099.1:0-251 GCF_001698545.2 Rhinopithecus bieti
GGGCTAAGTGTGCTATCCAGGGCTGCACTGCGCGGCTGTGGGGAGGGTGGCGGTTTCGGGTTGAGGGCGCTGTGGGGTGCTGCCAGGCCCATGGTGCGGGGAGGCGGGGCGGTTTGGGTGTGTTGGGTGCGCTGTTGGTGGGAGCTACACTGCTGGTGGCAGGGGGCAGGGTGGGTTGGGAACCGTATCAGGGGCTGCACTGATTGCTTTAGCTAGGATTTCCAGTACTACGTTAAATCACAGTGGTGACA
>NW_016876100.1:0-854 GCF_001698545.2 Rhinopithecus bieti
ATCAGGAGCTGTGCTATGCGCTCTCCTGGCTCTGCTTTCCAGGGAATAGACGTGGATATAACAATTTGAATTTCCTCATTGTAATCTGAATCAATGACTCCTGTATGTATTTGTACGCCTTTTAAACTTACACTAGACCTACCTAAAAGTAATCCTGTTGTCCCTGCTGGCAAGGGTCCACAGACTCCTGTTGGGACCTTTTGCGGGTGTTCCCCAGGCAGAAGGCTCATAGCTTTTGTGCAGCATAAATCTACTGTGGCACTACCAGCTGTGGCGGGGGACAGACATTGTACAGGGGTGAGGGAATGGCCTGAGCTGGAAATGCCCCGGGATGGGCCCCTCATGACGTTTCCCAAAATCAGGTTCCCATCAAACCTAGAGTGACAGTGATCACCCCAGTGTTTTCCTTTTTTACATTTTGGACATATTTCAAGATCAGCAGTTTTCTTTTCTCTCCTATCTGGCGGGCTGACTCGCTGATTTTTTCTACATTCTTTTTTAGTATGACCATGCTTCCCACAGCTAAAACGAGCTCCAGGAAATGGAGTATTTCCTTTATCCACTCTCAGTCCTGCCATTGCCTG
The DNA here is from genome assembly GCF_001698545.2 of Rhinopithecus bieti. NCBI lineage: Eukaryota > Metazoa > Chordata > Mammalia > Primates > Cercopithecidae > Rhinopithecus > Rhinopithecus bieti. Next base: position 585 of record NW_016876100.1, read on the forward strand.
TGCCAACAAGGTAGCTTTATGCAGATTACCTCCGATACCATCACAGGCCTTGATATAATCAACTAAATGTGCTTTCCCTCTGATAGGTCGCAGAGCAGCCTGGCCATCGGGATTAGCATTGTCGAAAGCTAATAACTGCAGCGCTATATCCTGAGCAGCCGAATCTGCATCATCTTTTAAGAGACTCCTGTAACGGATCTATGAAATCAACATATGGTTCTGTGGGTCCCTGTTTTATAACACTAAAGGAAGGGTATTGTTCCCCACCTG
>NW_016876101.1:0-1617 GCF_001698545.2 Rhinopithecus bieti
CTTGTCTATAAAGGAATTTATTTCTCCTTCATTTATGAAGTTTAGCTTGGCTGGATATGAAACTCTGGGTTGAAATTTTTTTTCTTTAAGAATGATGACTATTGGCCCCCTCTCTCTTCTGGATTGTAGAGTTTCTGCTGAGAGTTCTAAAATTGACCACATAATTAGAAGTAAAGCACTCCTCAGCAAATGTAAAAGAAGAGAAATCACAACAAACTATCTCTCAGACCACAGTGCAAACAAATTAGAACTCAGAATTAAGAAACTCACTCAAAACCACACAACTACATGGAAACTGAACAACCTGCTCCTGAATGACTACTGGGTAAATAATGAAATGAAGGCAGAAATAAAGATGTTCTTTGAAACCAATGAGAACAAAAACACAATGTAGCAGAATCTCTGGGACACATTTAAAGCAGTATGTAGAGGGATATTTATAGTACTAACTGCCCACAAGAGAAAGCAGGAAAGATCTAAAATCAACACCATAACAAAACAATTAAAAGAACTGGAGAAGCAAGAGCAAACAAATTCAAAAGCTAGCAGAAGGCAAGAAATAAACAGGATCAGAGCAGAACTGAAGGAGATAGAGACCAAAAACCTTCAAAAAATCAATGAATCCAGGAGCTGGTTTTTTGAAAGGATCAACAAAATAGATAGACTGCTAGCAAGATTAATAAAGAAGAAAAGAGAGAAGAATCAAATAGATGTAATAAAAAATGATAAAGGGAATATCATGACTGATCCCACAGAAATGCAAACTACCATCATAGAATACTATAAACACCTCTACACAAACAAACTAGAAAATCTAGAAGAAATGGATAAATTCCTGGACACACACACCCTCCCAAGACTAAACCAGGGGGAAGTTGAATCTCTGAATAGACTAATAACAGGCTCTGAAATTGAGGCAATAATTTATAGTCTACCAATCAAAAAAAGTCCAGGACCAGACGGATTCACAGCTGAATTCCACCAGAGGTACAAAGAGGAGCTGGTACTATTCCTTCTGAAACTATTCCAATCAATAAAAAAGAGGGGATTCTCCCTAATTTATTTTATGAGGCCAGCATCAAACACACAATGAAAAAAGAGAATTTTAGACTAATATCGCTGATGAACATCAATGAGAAAATCCTCAATAAAATACTGGCAAACCGAATCCAGCAGCACATCAAAAAGCTTATCCACTATGATCAAGTCGGTTTCATCACTGGGATGCAAGGCTGGTTCAACATATACAAATCAATAAATATAATCCATCACATAAACAGAAACAATGACAAAAACCATATCATTTTCTCAATATATACAGAAAAGGCCTTCAACAAAATTCAATAGCCCTTCATGCTAAAAACTCTCAATAAACTATTTATTGATGGAACATATCTCGAAATAATAAGAGCTATTTATGACAAAACCACAGCCAATATCATATTGAATGGGCAAAAACTGGAAGCCTTTCCTTTGAAAACCGGCACAAGACAAGGATGACTTCTCTCACCACTCCTATTCAACATAATGTTGGAAGTTTTGACCAGGGCACTCAGGCAAAAGAAAGAAATAAAGGCTATTCAAGTAGGAAAAGAGGAAGTCAAATTGTCCCTGTTT
>NW_016876102.1:0-250 GCF_001698545.2 Rhinopithecus bieti
ATAATAGATATAATAGACATAGGTATAAAATATAGACATAATAGATATAATAGATATAGGTATAAAATATAGACATAATAGATATACCTATAAAATATAGACATAACAGTTATAATACATATACGTATAAAATATAGACATAATATATATAATAAATATAGGTATCAAATATAGCCATAAGAGATATAATAGATATAGGTATAAAATATAGACACAATACATATAAGTATAAAATATAGACAATAGATAT
>NW_016876103.1:0-1395 GCF_001698545.2 Rhinopithecus bieti
CCCCAGTGTGTGATGTTCCCCACCTTGTGTCCAAGTGTTCTCATTATTCAATTTCCACCCATGAGTGAGAACATATGGTGTTTAGTTTTCTTTCCTTGTGATAGTTTGCTCAGAATTATGGTTTCTAGCTTCATCCATGTCCCCAGAAAGGACATGAACTCATCATTTTTTGTGGCTGCATAGCATTCCATGGTCTATATCTGCCACATTTTCTTAAACCAGTCTATCACTGATGGACATTTGGGTTGGTTCCAATTCCTTGCTATTGTGAATAGAGCCTCAATAAGCATACATGTGCATGTGTCTTTATAATAGCCTGATTTATAATCCTTTGGGTATATACCTAGTAATGGGATGGCTGGGTCAAATGGTATTTCTAGTTCTAGATACTTGACGAATCACCACACTGTCTTCCACACTGTCTTCCACAGTGGTTGAACTAGTTTACTGTCTTCCATGGTGGTTGAACTAGTTTACAGATGGGCTGTTTGATTTTTTCTTGTAAATTTATTTGAGTTCTTTCTAGATTCTGCATATTAGCCCTTTGTCAGATGGGTAGATTGTAAAACTTTTCTCCCATTCTGTAGGTTGCCTGTTCACTCTGATGGTAGTCTCTTTTGCTGTGCAGAAGTGCCTTAATTAGATTCCATTTGTCAATTTTGGCTTTTGTTGCCATTGCTTTTGGTGTTTTACTCATGAAGTCCTTGCCCATACCTATGTCCTGAATGGTATTGCGTAGCTTTTCTTTTAGGGTTTCTATAGTTTTAGGTCTAACATTTAAGTCTTAAATCCATCTTGAATTAATTTTGTATAAGGTATAAGGAAGGGATCCAGTTTCAGCTTTCTACATATGGCTAGGCAGTTTTCCCAGCACCATTTATTAAATAGGGAATCCTTTCCCCATTTCTGGTTTTGTCAGTTTTGTCAAAGATCAGATGGTTGTAGACGTGTCGTGTTATTTCTGAGGACTAAGTTCTGTTCCATCATTCTGTATCTCTGTTTTGGTAGCAGTATCATGCTGTTTTGGTTACTGTAGCCTTGTAGTATAGTTTGAAGTCAGGTAGCATGATGCCTCCAGCTTTGTTCTTTTGGCTTAGGATTGTGTTGGCAATGCGGGCTCTTGTGTGATTCCATGTGAACTTTAAAGTAGTTTTTTTCCCAATTCTGTGAAGAAAGTCATTGGTAACTTGATAGGGATGGCATTGAATCTATAAATTACCTTGGGCAGTATGGCCATTTTCACAATATTGATTCTTCCTATCCATGAGCATGGAATGTTCTTCCATTTGTTTGTGTCCTATTTTATTTTGTTGAGCAGTGGTTTGTAGCTCTCCTTGCAGAGGTCTTTCACATCCCTTGTAAGTTGGATTCCTGGGTATTTTATTCTCTTTAAAG
>NW_016876104.1:0-250 GCF_001698545.2 Rhinopithecus bieti
GGGAGGCTGAGGCAGAGGAATCGCTTGACCCTGGGAGGTGGAGGTTGCAGTGAGCTAAGATCACACCATTGCACTCCAGCCTGGGTGACGAGCAAAACTCCATCTCAAAAGAAAAAAAAGGACAAATGATCTCAAAAGAAGACATTCAAATGACCAACAAATATAAGGGAAAAATGAACAAAATCATTAATCGTCAGGGAAGTGCAAACCAAAACCATAATGAGGCATCATCTCACCCCAGCTAGGATGG
>NW_016876105.1:0-321 GCF_001698545.2 Rhinopithecus bieti
TTTTTTATTGTGTCTGATTCTTCTCTCTTTTCTTTATTAGTCTGGCTAGCAGTCTATTTTGTTAATTTTTTTCAAAAAACCAGCTCCTGGATTCATTGATTTTTTTTTTTAAGGGTTTTTCTTGTCTCTATCTCCTTCAGTTCTGCTCTGATCTTAGTTATTTCTTGTCTTCTGCTAGCTTTTGAATGTGTTTGCTCTTGCTTCTCTAGTTCTTTTAATTGTGATATTAGAGTGTTCATTTCAGATCTTTCCCGCTTTCTCCTGTGGGCATTTAGTGCTATAAATTTCCCTCTAAACACTGCTTTAGCTTTGTCCCAGATA
>NW_016876106.1:0-1681 GCF_001698545.2 Rhinopithecus bieti
AGAAGCCAAGATGGTACTTTACCTCCACAACTTCAAACCCATCCAGACAGGTTATCCGCACCACATCTCTAAACACATATTTTGCCTTCGCAGGCTCCCAAACAGAAGTGGGAGTTTCTTCGTTAGGACAGGGGATTGCTTGAAAGAACAGAAGTTAGGACAGGAAAAAAGAGTTACTAAATAGTTGAAGACTCTCATTCTATTTACATCATTCTCACACTTTCTAAAATCATCCAGTTGTCCTCATTCCTGATGCTTAACATTCCAATACAGCAGATGTCTAAAATCATATGGCATCACCAACTAACCACCCCAAACTGTCTGCACTCTCAGGTCTAGTTAGAGGATTACTAGGGGTTGAGGCATTCCTAGCAACCATTGACTGGTTTAGATTTTCCTGAGGAAGTGAAGTATCTCAGGATACTATCAGAACAACAATCTATCTGTTTTTTAAATTATTGTTGCTTTGTTTTGTTTTGTTTTAGAGACAAGGTTTTGCTCTGTTGCCCAGAGTGGACTCAGACTCCTACTTCCTGGGATCAAGGGATCCTCCTGCCTCAGCCTCCCCTGGTAGCTGAGATCACAGGTGCTTCCATTGTGCCTGGATCATCTACCTGCTTTGATCCCACATTGTTTGGGGACTTTGGTATCACCAACCAAAGAGGCACTTCTAGGTTACTCACTCCATGGTAGTAAAATTTCCAGCCCTTGTTTTGCCCTGTTAGATCAGTTTGGAAGATGATATCAAGAGCATTACTCTTGGTTTCAATATTTAGTGGCCCAGGGAATCCATGACCGCAGTAAGGACCAAATTGCTGATCTCCTGCAACAAACTGAACGAAATGATGAAATCAGAAGAGGGAAAGAACTAAAGGAAAAAGGTAAAATTCAGGGGTGGGAGATAAAAATAACAGAGGCATTAAATGTCACATAAAATAAGAAGCAGCAAACTAAGGGTCAGGAGAAAAGATAATTTTATCTTCAGGCTGAGTGCAGTGGCTCACGCCTATAATCCCAGCACTTTGGGAGGCTGAGGTGGGAGCATTGCTTGAGGCCGGGAGTTTCAGGCCAACCTGAGCAACATAGCAAAACCCCATCTCTGTAAAAAATAATAATAATAATCACAATAAAATATTAGCTGGGTATGGTGGCGCACGTCTGTGGGCCTAGGTACTCAGGAGGCTGAGGTGGGAGACTTGCTTGAGCCCAAGAGGTCAAGGCTACAGTGAGCTTTGACTGCACCACAGCACTCCAGCTTGAGCAACAGAGCAAGACCCTGCCTCAAAAATTTTTCTTTGTCTTCAGGGAGAGATCTCTTTGTGTAAGTTGAGGGTGGGGTATTAATCAACTGTCACGCACAACTAAACTGTCAGGGCAGTTTCCCTCTGAGTCAGCTGGTTCCACATCAAAATCTTCTCTCCGCACAGTCACCACCACTTGGAACCCTTCCTCCAGCCGGATCTGGTATTCACACCTTGAGTTCTCTGGATACGGTTTGGGATAATTGGGACTTGCAATCTCCCCAATCAGTGCAGTGAATACATCCCCACTGCAATTAACTAAGAGAGAAAAGTGAAAGGGAGAATCAAATACGGCGTCAAGCAAAGGAATTCCTGTACTATTCTATGATTCCTTCTCTCAGAAACTGACAGTCCTCCATTCAAACTAACCTGAGATCCCC
>NW_016876107.1:0-2571 GCF_001698545.2 Rhinopithecus bieti
CTCCTAATGCTATCCCTCCTCCTCCTCCTCCCCACAGTAGGGCCTGGCGTGTGATGTTCCCCTTCCTGTGTCCAAGTGATCTCATTGTTCAATTTCCACCTATGAGTGAGAACATGCGGTATTTGGTTTTCTGTTCTTGCAATAGTTTGCTGAGAATGATGGTTTCCAGCTGCATCCATGTCCCTACAAAGGACACGAACTCATCCTTTTTCATGGCTGCATAGTATTCCATGGTGTACATGTGCCGCATTTTCTTAATCCAGTCTGTCACTGATGGATATTTGGGTTGATTCCAAGTCTTTGCTATTGTGAATAGTGCCAAAATAAACTTACGTGTGCATGTGTCTTTATAGCAGCATGACTTATAATCCTTTGGGTATATCCACAGTAATGGAATGGCTGGATCAAATGGTATTTCTAGTTCTAGATCCTTGAGGAATCGCACAGGCCCATATTTCTCTCTTCTTTTATTTAAATTTTGAAAAGGTGCTATTGGGCACCTAAAAGATAGAAAATGGGAATGAGCTGATTACAGAATAAGCTGATTGGCTTGGGGTTGGCCACTAGTCTTGGAGGAACATTCTTACAATGAAAATCTTATGGCTACTGGGTTTTCTTCTGCCTGTCTGTGTAGTTATACATTTGTTGTGTGTGTGATGTCTATAACAAGGAGCTCTAATTAATTGACTTAAAGAAGAATAAGTGCTTGGATCAAATATTTTTTTAAAGGGAAGATAAAAGCTGTGGTACCCTTTAAGTTCATTTAACTTTAATCTTTGAGTAATAAAAACAGCCTTAAAGATTATTGGCAAAATGTAGATGTCTTCAAAGTGTAAATATTTATCTAGGGCTAAAGGATTTTTTTGAATTAGAAAAGATAATGCTGGCCAGGCGTGGTGGCTCACGCCTGTAATCCCAGCACTTTGGGAGGCCGAGGCGGGCGGATCATGAGGTCAGGAAATTGAGACCATCCTGTGAATGGTGAAACCCTGTCTCTACCAAAAATACAAAAAATTAACCGGACGTGGCGGCGGGCACCTGTAGTCCCTCCTACTTGGGAGGCTGCGGTGGGAGAATGGCATGAACCTGGGAGGCAGAGCTTGCAGTGAGCTGAAATTGCACCACTGCACTCCAGCCTGGGTGACAGAGCAAGACTCCGTCTTCAAAAAAAAAAAAAAAAAAAAAAGAATGCTAAAAGTTCAAACAAGTTGTGAAAGTACTGTAAAAATTAGCTTGCAAAAGAAATTCTGTGTGTGGACATATTAACTAAATTCAAAATGTTACTATATAGTTTTCCTGTAAATTAAGCATTGAAATAAAAGCACAACAAGGTACTTTTAAGGCACTAAATCTGCTCTTAAGCAAAATTTGTAAAGGGTTATAAAAGGTTTTTGCTTTTTTAAAATTTCTGAGTCATCATTTTGGCAAAGTAAATAATTTAAGGAAATCTGGAATTCTATCTAATAACATCAAGTGGTTTAAACCTTCAACTTTTTTTTATTATAATACTTTAAGTTCTAGGGTACATGTACACAATGTGCAGGTTTGTTAAATAGGTATACATGTGCCATGTTGATTTGCTGCACCCATCGACTCATCATTTACATTAGGTAGTTCTCCTAATGCTATCCCTTCTCCAGTCCCCCAGCCCCCAACAGGCCCTGGAGTGTGACGTTCCCCTCCCTTTGTCCATGTGTTCTCATTGTTCACCTCCCACTTATGAGTGAGAACATGCAGTGTTTGGTTTTCCATCCTTGTGATATTTTGCTGAGAATGATGGTTTCCAGCTTCATACATGTCCCTGCAAAGGACATGAACTCATCCTTTTTTATGGCTGCATAGTATTCCATGTAAACCTCCAACATTTAACAGGCTTTCCAAAATCAAACTTCAGTTTCAAAATTGTCTTTCCTGACACCTAGCTTTTGAATGCTACAGAGGCCCCCTAGAGCATTCAGAAGAGAGGTAAACAGGATTACCTGGCATGTTTAGGTACATGGGATTGCCAAAATGATGTTCAATCTTCTTTAGGTTATATTTTAGTGAAAAATATTAATATATGTTCCAAAATTGTATGGAATTTCTAAAATTCTAATGTCTGAGTATATGCTATTGATCACAATTAAAGTTGTTATGTTAAGTTATTGCAAACCACAGAGATAACCAAATTTCTTTGTCAATCATGTTACTGGCTGTAACTACCCTGGACATTTTGTTACTCACAGACAATTGTACTGTTTTGATCCTCTTCAAAAGACGGTTTATAATCAGCTACAGAACTTTGACAGGTACTGTCAAATGCAGGTTTCTGATAATTTTGGAGATGATGACATTGGAATAAAGGAAAAATATACAGGACTCATGAAGAGCTGAAATGTTTATGAATATCAAGCAAAACAAGAGTTAACTGGATGGACTGAACTAATAGAAAACTGAAGTAATCTTTTTTTACTTTTGCTTGGAACATTGCTGATCCTTGCTTTGTTTTTCAGAGTCAAGGAAACTTATTTTGAGCTGTTTATGGCCTTTAATAATTGAGTAAGTTGTACTCCTGTGAACAAAATTTGGAAC